>NC_135820.1:33566831-33866831 GCF_964213995.1 Mustelus asterias | reverse complement strand
GTGTCGTCAGCATATATGTTGAACCTGATGTCGTGTTTTTAAATGATAGCGCCAAAAGAAAGCATCTAGGTGAGAAATAAAAGGGTAGTTGCTTGGGGAATTCCAGAGTTCGCAGAGCAAGAGTGGACAGAGATCAGGAAATTCTCTCAGATAGCTAAGAAGGGAACCAAATTAGTGCAGTTTTAATGATCAAGCTGACAGGGATATACAAGGGAAGATTATCTGAGGTCAGAGTAAAGAAAGGAGGCTTAATGGTGGGAAAGGGTAAAGGGGAATGGAAGCACAGAGGGGAATTAGAAATGATGGACTCAGGTTTGGTTATGAAATTCAATAACATATTAAATGTTGAATTAATTTAAAAATATAATTGAACCTGAGATCACCACTTGAAAGAGTTTTAAGATAAAATTCTGAAGTAACAGTGTAATTAAGCTTAATTATTTTTCTATTAGTCATTAGTTTGTGAATTTAGCTGTCATATGGCCTTCATATGTCCAAATACTTGTATAATGGAAGTGTGCCTTAACCAAAAATAATCAAAATAATTCGAGAATAAAATCAATATGTTCTTGCATTTAAAAATACATTGGAAGAATTTGTATCTAAGGTACTTGAGAAAAATAAGAAGGCTCATATGCATGAGTAATAAATTCCTTTACATTGAAGTACAAACAGAAATGCAGCATATTCAATAAGTATCATCAATAAATGAAGCCAGTTTATTGCCAACACAAGCCTTGAGCAAAACATTCAGCAGTAAGATCCAATTTTCCTGACCAGAAAGCATAATATTCTACTTAACGCTCCCTGCAAGTGCTGTTTCTTGATGCACCAGTCACTCGAGGAATCAGCCCTGTCATTTTACAGCCTAATCCATCTACTTTGTAGGAGGATTAATGCCAATAATCAAGTTGATTTTACAAATCCACACCATTGGCAAGGAGATTCACCCTTGATTTTATCGCCTTCACATGTGATCAATATTTGAGGTCTCGTCTGTGCTGCCAACTCCGGTTGGATGAAGCTTTCATAGAAACATAGAAAAACTACAGCACAAACAGGCCCTTCGGCCCACAAGTTGTGCCGAACACATCCCTACCTCTAGACCTACCTATAACCCTCCATCCTATTAAGCTCCATGTACTCATCCAGGAGTCTCTTAAAAGACCCTATTGAGTTCGCCTCCACCACCCCTGACGGCAGCCGATTCCACTCGCCCACCACCCTCTGTGTGAAAAACTTACCCCTAACATCTCCCCTGTACCTACCCACCAGCACCTTAAACCTGTGTCCTCTCGTAGCAGACATTTCCACCCTGGGAAAAAGCCTCTGAGAGTCCACCCGCTCTATGCCTCTCAACATCTTATGCACCTCTATTAGGTCTCCTCTCATCCTTCGTCTCTCCAAGGAGAAAAGACCGAGCTCCCTCAGCCTATCCTCATAAGGCATGCCACTCAATCCAGGCAACATCCTTGTAAATCTCCTCTGCACCCTTTCAATCTTTTCCACATCCTTCCTATAGTGAGGCGACCAGAACTGAGCACAGTACTCCAAGTGGGGTCTGACGAGGGTCTTATATAGCTTCATCGCATGACCTCTGACCTCTCCCACCTCATGTTTCACCATCAAATCTGCCATGATTTTGTTGAATAGCTGAGCATTCAAGGGGCCAGATAACCTTGTTCCTATTCCATATATTTTTATCAAGCATCTAAAACACCCATCTTTGTGGCTTACTGTCTTCCCCCACTAACAGGAAGGCAAACAGACTCTTCATTGGTTGATTAATTGACTGATCCTGACTCTGGTTAGCTGCCTTTTTTTCCAATGTTTTTATAACTAACAAAGGAAAATGTTCAAAGAAAATGAAAAGTAATCACGTTCTTTTTTACTACCACTAGGAATTTTCTCTTGATTGCTTGCATAGTCATGGAGATGTGCCTGATATCCCCAGGACAATGCTGGGGGATTGGCAACCCTAAGTTTCCTACCTGTAATATGCATTCATCAACTCATCAGGTGTTTTATAATTGTAGAAGCATAAGTAATGTTGGACACTATGGCCAGGATTTTCTGGTTCCCTGTGGCGAGTTTTCTGGTGGTGGAGGTGGCTCGCCCTGGACCGCTGGCGGGACTTGAAGTCAGTGGCCATTTGTGTTATTCACTGGCTATTCTGAACCCACTTAAGGGGGTCACCTTTGGCAAAACTGGAAGATCCTGCCAGTAGAAAGGGCTGGAAAAACTGCCCTATGTTTTGGGTTATGCAAGCACAAACTGGCTGGTAATTTGCCTGTTGCCAAGGGATACAATCTGCTAGTTACTGGGTGTATGGCCTACATACCTGGCATCAAACTGGCACTGAAATTCACGTACCACATTAGTCATTTGTGTGGCAGAACATCTTTTTGGTTTGACCGCGGTATCCTGTTGGTGGAGAAGACCACTTGTATTGCCAATGCATAGTTATAGGGTGCATTGGCAGCTTCACCTGTTGCTCAAATGTTTGAGACACCGTACCCTCCTGATGTAGACTGGACACGCGCCATTTTCTCAGCATGTAAGCTTGATGCTGAAGTAGGCTGTACCAAAGTTATCTCGCAGGATAATGGCTAACCCCAAACAGCACTCATGCTCTGCTACTTGTCTCTTTTATCAGCAGTAATTTAGTTTTTAGTTTATTTATTAGTCACATGTAGTCTTACATTAACATCGCAATGAAGCTACTGTGAAAATCCCCTAGTCGCAACACTCTGACGCCTGTTCGAGTACACTGAGGGAGAATTTAGCATGGCCAAGGCACCTAACTAGCACGTCTTTTGGACTGTGGGAGGAAACCAGAGCACCCGGAGGAAACCCACGCAGACACAAGGAGAACGTGCAGATTCCGCACAGACAGTGACCCAAGCCGGGAATCGAACCCGGGTCCCTTGCGCTGTGTGAGACAGCAGTGCTAACCACTGTGCCACCTTGCCGTACTCAAGTACTGTACTACCAAATGACTATTATGTTAATTAAAGTGTATTTTTTTAATTTTAGTTTATTTTGTAAAGAGGTTGCATATTGCAAGAACCAAAAGAAAACTGCTGAAGATGTATGGGGTGAGCTGATGCTCAAGAATCTGGGATATAGCAAACATTGAGTCACCGTTTTCACTGTGGCTGTGAAAACCAATCTATCATAATTGAAGTGAGGAGCTTCCACACACTGGGACTGGAAGGAATTGGGAAAGTGGCGCATGTCTCTCCCAAGCTACTTTTTAACACACATTAAAAAATAACTTCAGTAGAGACCTAGCAAATGTTTGCCCAGTCTAGCTTTCCTATTTTAAAAGCTGGGCGAGGGAATGAGAGGAAAAAAAAGATACAACAGATAGTACCCTCAAAGTCTACAGCTGCATTCAGCACCTAACAATGTTGGGTATGAAAATGTGAACATAATTTTAACCTCATTATTCATTTGTCTATCTTTCAGGGTTTAATTCTGATCACAACTGATGTTCAATATGGAAACTGAAAACAAATATGCTTCAAAATGTAACAACAAACTGCTGAAAACCTGTTACATTCATCTGTAATGAATAGGCAACAACTGCACATTTCTTACAGTACTCTAAGGTGCTTCATCTGAATGACAACAGAAATTGAAATAGCTTTGCACCATTGTGAAGCTAGGATGAGAAATGTGTCTCTTTGGACTAATGCTATTAATCAGAGCTTCGCTAATGGCTCAACAGACGGAAACAATAAGCAGATGCAGAATGCAGACCGGGAAGGGACCAGATTCAGTCTTAGGTTCACTGGCTGCACAATAATAACGAGTCTACAATTGGCTTCCTTGAGATAGGGAAATAAAAATTGCTCCGATTTATGATCACTCTGGAAGCAAATGTTCACAGACAGCACACGAGGGCAGAATCGAGCTTGCCTGTGATGCGCTCACTGAAGACAAACTACAAGCTGGCACAACCTCAAACAGACCATTGTCCGCAGCAAACTATCCTATCCAGCCTTTAAGACCATAAGACCATAAGACATAGGAGCGGAAGTAAGGCCATTCGGCCCATCGAGTCCACTCCACCATTCAATCATGGTTGATTTCAACTCCATTTACCCGCTCTCTCCCCATAGCCCTTAATTCCTCGAGAAATCAAGAATTTATCAATTTCTGTCTTGAAGACGCTCAACGTCTCGGCCTCCACAGCCCTCTGTGGCAATGAATTCCACAGACCCACCACTCTCTGGCTGAAGAAATTTCTCCTCATCTCTGTTCTAAAGTGACTCCCTTTTATTCTAAGGCTGTGCCCCCGCGTCCTAGTCTCCCCTGTTAATGGAAACAACTTCCCTACGTCCATCCTATCTAAGCCGTTCATTATCTTGTAAGTTTCTATCAGATCTCCCCTCAACCTCCTAAACTCCAATGAATATAATCCCACGATCCTCAGACGTTCATCGTATGTCAGGCCTACCATTCCTGGGATCATCCGTGTGAATCTCCGCTGGACCCGCTCCAGTGCCAGTATGTCCTTCCTGAGGTGTGGGGCCCAAAATTGCTCACAGTACTCCAAATGGGGCCTAACCAGTGCTTTATAAAGCCTCAGAAGTACATCCCTGCTTTTGTATTCCAAGCCTCTTGAGATAAATGACAACATTACATTTGCTTTCTTAATTACGGACTCAACCTGCAAGTTTACCTTTAGAGAATCCTGGACTAGGACTCCCAAGTCCCTTAAAAAGTCCCTTTAGAAGAACAGTGATCACGACACGACACAACCCTGCCACAGCAACCTCTGCGAGACGTGCCGGATCATCGACACGGATGCCATCATCTCACGTGAGAACACCATCCACCAGGTACACGGTACATACGCTTGCGACTCAGCCAACATTGTCTACCTGATACGCTGCAGGAAGGAATGTCCTGAGGCATGGTACATTGGAGAGACCATGCAGATGCTACGACTACGGATGAATGAACACCGCTCGACAATCACCAGGCAGGAGTGTTCTCTTCCTGTCAGGGAACACTTGTCGTGAATGCAGTCACGGACATTCAGCCTCTGATCTTCGGGTAAGAATTCTACAAGGCGGCCTTCACAACACACAACGCAGAATCGCTGAGCAGAAATTGATAACCAAGTTCCGCACACATGACGACAGCCTCAACTGGGATCTTGGATTCATGTCACACTATCTGTAACCCCCACGACTTGCCTGGGCTTGCAAAATCTCACTGAAGACAAACTACAAGCTGGCACAACCTCAAACAGACTATTGTCCGCAGCAAATTATCCAGCCTTTAGTAGAACAGTGACCACGACACGACACAACCTGGCTGGAGACAATACATACTTCTTTAACCTGTGCTTAACCCTCTCTCCACTCACATTGTCTGTACCTTTAAGATTTGATTACCTGTAAAGACTCGCATTCCAACCATTATCTTGTAAATTGAGTTTGTGTCTGTATATGACCTGTTTGTGAACACAACTCCTCACTCACCTGAAGATGGAGCGACACTCCGAAAGCTTGTGCTACTAATAAACTTGTTGGACTTTAACCTGGTGTTGTTAGACTTCTTACTGTGCTTACCCCAGTGCAACGTCCGCATCTCCACATCATGAGAATCATGTTGTCATCATTCAAGCAGCTGAAGTTTGTAAGGCGGTCTGGAGAAGCAATTACCTGATTTTCCAGGGATATACACACATTCCTGGAGAGGGAAACTCATCCCCTGGCTGGTGTGTCTAGAACCCAGGGACACTGTCTCAGAATAAGGGGTAGGCCATGTATAACTGAGACTGAGGAATTTCTTCACTCAGGGAGTGGTGAATCTCTCGAATTCTCTAAACTGAGAACTATGGAAGCTCAATCATTGATCAGATTAAAAACAGAAATGGACGAATTTCTGGAGACTAATGATACCGAGGGATATGGAGATAGTGCTGGAATGTGGCATTGGGTAGATGATCAGCCATGATCTAATTGAATGATGGAGCAGACTCGATTGGTCGAATGGCCTGCTCCTATTCCTATATTCTTATGTTAAAAAACTTGAGGTTATGAAGAGGCTTGACAGGGTAGACAGTGAAACATTGTTCCCCCTGCCTGTGGTATCTGGAAAGTGGGGGCATAATTTCAGGATAAGGAGAAGATGATTTAGGACTGATATGAAGAGACTTTTCTTCAAAAGGTGATGGATCTTTGGAATTCTCTACCCCAGAGGATTTTGGATGTGCCATCACTGAATATTCTTAAGGCAGATTTGGACGATTTTTGGTCTCTCGGGGAATCAAAGGATATGAGGTGTGAGTGGAAAAGGGGGGTTGAGGCCCAAATAAACTATGATCATATTGAATGGTGGAGAAGGCTCTTTTTTCTTATTTTTGTTTGACTAGTCACTCCACCAGCAAGCTCCTATCAACATAAAATGGAATAGAAAGGGAAGCTGACATGAGGTGGATAAAATAGAAGGTATCTAGTGTGGATTATAAACACCAGGACAGACTAGTTGGGCTACATGACCTTCAGCTTCTATGCTGCAGATTCTATGACTGGAATTTTCCCAAAAAATGACTACCGGACCCCAATTTTCCAAAACATAGTCATTTTTTGGGAGAGTGGTGAGCTGTGTGCTGTTTCTGGGAGAAGCGAGTCCTAACCAAAGCATTCAGGTGCCATTTTTGAAGGGGCAGCCGAATCGCACAGTGCACTAGGAGACCCCCTCTCTTCCCCACACACATCGGGGAGGCATGGTGGCACAGTGGTTAGCACCGCTGCCTCACAGCACCAGGGTGCTCCGGTTTCCTCCCATAGTCCAAAAGACATGCTGGTTAGGTGCGTTGGCCACGCTAAATTCTCCCTCAGTGTACCCAAACAGACGCCGGAGTGTGGCAACTAGTAATTTCATTGCAGTGTTAATGTACGCCTACTTGTGACAAATAAATAAACTTTTTTTTAAAATTTAAACATCGGTAGAGCCCCTACACCCCCCCACCCCCCCCCCCCCCCCCTCATCGGCAGCATGTTTCCCTAACCCCCCTCCCTGCAACACGGATCACTGGTACTGGGGCACTGGGGCCCTCCCAATAGGTCCCTCGTCATGATCCCCAACATGCTCCATTCCTCCGCGACTCCTTCCCCCACATGGGTCAGGTTCATGCCAGTAGAAAGAGACCAGGATGATTGTAGACTGTTTGGTGCCGGGCGCGGAACCCATTTTTAAGCCCGCACTCAATTTTCCAGTATTGTCCCAATCTATGCCAGGCTTGGTGAGGCAGGAAAATCACCCCCTATGGAATTTTTTTCTAGGCTGCAGTTCACACAATGTGGGCAGAAATTTACCCCACACCAATACTCAGTAACTTTCAAATGGTTTTGACTAAAACCTCTGCTGTGGAAAGGGAAGAATACAGTAATACAAGAAGAATACAAAATTTTACTCAGTTTCCAGAAAAAATACCAGTAACAAGAGCACAAACCAAAGATTCTTTCTACATAATATACAAAACTAAAAACTGATAATGTGTTTAATTTTGTTTTCAAAATTAAAGATCAGCAAAATAATGTTCGGTGTGGAGAAAGTGGAACAAGGAAGAGTATAAGGATAATGCTCCAATTGCAGTTTAACCTAACTTGCCCTTTGGAAAACCTACGGGATTGCTCACAATGTTGGTTTTACACTTGCCGAATTTCATTCCCCATTGCAGTCACTAGAGGGTGACATTGAGCTGGATGTAAAACTGTGTTCCATGTGATCTTGTGGCTTTCCTATCCAGGGAGCTGGGTTCACAATATCCCAGGAGATTAAAACAATTGTAATTGTTAATGCACTTCATACAACTCCCCTCTGATATTTTAACAGAAATATTAACTAGTTCAAAATAAATGGATTAGAGTTATAGAAGACATCCTAAAAGCTACATGTAAATTTCTATAGTTAATGGGAACAATTCCAAAAACTCAATGGGAATGAGAACTAATACCAGACCGAATATTCTGATGTAATGAATGCAAAATGATTTAAAACTTATTATTTCAATATAATTTGTGACTAAAAAAAAATTGAACAGTAAACTTTAAAGTGACAAATTTAAAGTGATTTTAAGCTCGGCTTAATTTAAAGCTCGGCACAACATCGTGGGCCGAAGGGCCTGTTCTGTGCTGTACTGTTCTATGTTCTATGTAAAACAAATGATATGTAAGAAAAAACTGTTTTAGGTCTGGAATGCACTGCTTGAAATTATGGTGCAGGCAGATTCAATCGAGGATTTCAAGAGGGTATTGGATGATTTTTGGAATGGAAAAAGTGTGCAAGGGTATGAGGAAAAGGTGGGAGAATGGCACTAAGTGGAGGGAAAAAGATGGAAAGAGAGATGTTTTTTAAAAAGGGTGGAAAAATGAAACAATGGAAAAAATGAAAATAAAAAATAAATAAATAATCACTTGTTAAGGCGTCGGCTGAGTCGATGAATGAAATGAAACTGAGGATAAGGACAGAAACATAGAAATAGCAGGATGAGGCCTTTGAGCTCTGCCAATCATTATGATCATGGCTGATCATCCAACTCAGTAGTCTGATCCCGCCTTCCCCCCATATCCTTTGATCCTCTTCACCTCATGTGCTATATCTAACAACAGTCCAAGGAACATTGTATGTACTGGAGATAACTGTAATCCTGGGTGGATTCAAAACACCTGTCACATGTTTCATCTTGTCCTTTGACACTCTGCTTACCTTTGTTCTGCCATTTACACATTCTGATCTCTTAATGGCTGCTATTAGCACCCTTCTTAGCCACGATCACCACCATTTACATTTCATTGTCTTTCTGCCTATGACTTTTTTGTCAATGCCCACCATCTCCCCTACTCGCCCTAACAGTATAAATATCATCCTATATTCTATTGTCTTCAGCTCTGACGAAGGGTCAGCCAAATTCAAAACGTTGGCTCTAATTTCTCTCCACAGATGTCGTCAGACCTGCTGAGATTTTCTAGCATTTTCTGTTTTTCCTTTAAATTCCAGCATCTGCATTAATTTGTTTTTATCTAATGGTAAGTGCAGTCTAAAAGCAAAATAGCAGAATGTGTTATTAATAGAATAAAGGTCAGTGCTGTCTGAAAGCAAAGTAGCAGGATCTGTTACCAATAGAATAAAGGTCAACACTGTTTGAGGACAGCATGGTAGCGCAGTGACAGAAAATGCTGGAAAACCTCTGCAGGTCGGTCAGCATCCGTGGGGAGAGAATAGAGCTCCAACAAAGGGTCATGTAGACTCAAAACATTGGCTGTATTCTCTCCCCACAGATGCTGTCAGACCTGCTGAGATTTTCCAGCATTTTCTGTTTTTGTTTCAGATTCCAGCATCCGCAGTATTTTATTTTTATATTATGGTAGCACAGTGGTAGCAACAGTTAACACTGCTGCTTCACAGGGCAAAGCAGCCAGCATAATTGAGAACCCCATGCATCCTGGACATTCTCTTTTCCACCTTCTTCCGTCGGGAAAAAAAAAGTATGAGGTCAGAGTGGGGAATCACCCCAGGGCGAGGAGTTCTCCCAGTGCAGAGGCATTTTAGAATTAGCTGCAAACACGCTCTATATACCAACCGACTCAAGAACAGCTTCTTCCCTGCTGCCATCAGACTTTTGAATGGACCTACCTTACACCCTAACTATGACTGTAACACTACATTCTGCACTCTCTTATTTTCTTCTCTATGAACGGTATGCTTTGTCTGTATAGCGCGCAAGAAACAATACTTTTCACTGTATACCAATACATGTGACAATAATAAATCAAATCAAATCAAAGAAAGAATTCAGTCAAAGGAGCGGTTCTGATTTTACTAAGCTCTTACTTGCCCATTGTTTAATCAGGAGGATGTCTGGAGAACACAGGTAGCAATTGTGAGAAGGTGAGTGACAATGGCCTGACGGGACATAAAAGTTGATTTAGAACAAAAAATGCAAACGGACTGGAAACATTTACATTGTTTCTCGTCCCACCATGCTGCCGGACTTGTTGAGATATTCCAGCATTCCCTGTTTTTATTTCAGATATCCGCAGTACTTTTACTTGACTGTTGATTTTTCTTCTTACCCAGAGAAAGAGGGGGCAGAGAATTATGGCCACAATGTAATGGCAAAGCAGAGGGGTGCAATATTTCTATTTGGGCCTCTTTTGAAAACGAGACCAAGTGTTTTTCAGCAAATTGTGGTGTTGCAGTTTTTTTTAATAAGACACAAGAGGAGCACAAGAATTCGCAGAGCAATGTTCAGAAGTGACGGGCAGGAAAAGACAACCAAGCCTCCAAATCGAACACCTCCCACAACAGCCATGACATTTCCTGGGTGGGTGAGACAGAAACAATGTCCTGTTAACAACTCGGAGAAATTCTCTCAGGCCCCTCTCAGTGATCACAAACTAGTCCAGGGGAACACATTAGCCACGCTTACGCTGCCTGAGAATTTGCCTGTCTTTTATAGGACGATTAACACAAATAGAAAGGTCTCTGTTCCAAACATTCATTCGACACAGCGCACGGGTCATTGTTTCATTCGTCATCGCGTCTGTGCTAAAACTACCACAGATTCCATAGTGATACAAAATGCCCTGTGGCAATCCACAACCTCAAATCATGAAATTTACCTTTAAGTGAATGTCAAACTGGAAATTAACATTCAAAAACCGCCCTTGCATTGTAATTCACACGCGTTGCTTATAGGATGGCCATTTCCAAATTTCCAAAAAGGAGAACATTGCATACGTGGTCATCCGCCCCAGCACCCGCCAACAACAACAACAGCAACATCCGCTCAGCCAGCCTCCCCGTGTTGCGTCATCATCGGAAACCGTCCAGAAACAGCCGAATGCACCATTGCGTCATCCTCGGCAGCCTCTACACCCCCCCCCCCCCCCCCCCCCCACGTCAGCTTCGGCCACCCGCCGGAAATAGCCGAAGATCTCCGGGAGAGTCGCTCCGACCAATTCCACCCACCCCCAACACGTCATCTTCGGCAGTCTCCCCCTCCCCGAGTCAGCTTTGGCCAGCCGCCAGAAATAGCCGAAGATCTCTGGGAGAGCCGCTCGGCAACGTGCCGGCTCAGATCAGAACGTCATCGCGTCACCATCCGAGCTCCCCCCGACTCATCTTCGGATCCCTCCGGAAACAACCGAGTGCTTGGACACTCGCCCATTGCGTCAGCTTCGGCAAGCGCCTCCACACAGCCGAGAATGTCACCACCCAACCAAGCACTCCCGACTCATCTTCGGCCACCGATCGGAATGAGCCGAGAGCGCTGCGTTCCGACCGAGCATTGCGTCATCTTCGGAGGCGCGGAGGTTGCGTCACCGGCCTTCGGGCACTCCACGGAACGAAGCTGACTTCGGAAATTCTCCAGAAAGAGCCGAGCGCCTGCCCTTTTTTAGTCAGACCCAAAAAAGAGGACAAATTAACGCCCGGCTCGAGGTGGCGCCGGACGGAGGACGGAATGCTCAAAAGCCGGACTGTCCGGCCTAAAGCCGGACGTCTGGCCTCCCTAATTGCTAACTGGGGGTTTCCTCACTTTGAGGCCAGTCTGACCTCACTGCTCCGACTAACAGCAGCACATCCGACACATCCACACTCACCCAGTGCAGAATTCTCAATCCCCAGTCCAAGTGGACTTCGCTTTTCCTGAAACTTCCTGTTGCGGATCAATACCGAATAAGGGAATAACACACACACCCTTTATCTCATATGAAATTGATGTGTGACAATGACTCACACATGAAACACACACACAAAATAAATTCTGTGAGGTGGAAAAATCCTCAACATTGCTTTAGGTAAGATCAGGATCGCTCATGTCAATGATGTTTTTCCAACCTTAATTAAGCTCCCTCACCCCGCTTCTCACTCAATAGTGATAGATGGAGAGTTAAATAGAATGTCCATTCTGCCCACAGTCTGATGAAATGAAATTGAATCCTGAGTGAGGCTTAGCTTTGATCCTTCCCCCGATTAAATCAAATGAAGACACTCAGTCCTGGGCTCTCATTGAGAAATGCCCGCTTGGTGAGGTGATAGCAGTGTGGGATGAGATACCCAGCACACAGCCTGGGCAAAGCAAAGTAGAAAAAATTGAAACTGAGGGAGCCGGAAATATTTTAGACATGTGACGATTTGAAATTGTGTATTTTATTTTGTCCTTAACCTCAGGTACAAATTGGAGTGGGGCACTTGAAGAAGCAGGTGGGGATTTCCAGCCTTGTTGGCGCAAGTCCGAGTCTTTTGGTGATTATTCATTCATGGGATGTGGGCATCACTGGCAAGGCCGAATTGCCCTTGAGCCTGGTTTAGCCAGCGCTCTGCATATAAACACTGGCAGAGTTCTGAAATCTGAAATAGAAAGATAAAATGCTGGAACAACTCAGCAGATCTGGCAGATTCTGTGGAGAGAGAAAAACAGAGGGCGGAATCCTACGAGAATTTGGCACATTGTCGATTCTGCTGCGAAAAATGGTGTGATTCCTGCCGACAGTGCCAATGTGATTTTGGACCAAATCTTATCCCTCATTAGTTATAATTTTTATGCCCACCCAGAATCACGCCCCTCTTGCAGCGCGTTTCCTCTGTTTCCGTCACACAACTTCACCGAGACAATCAATGGGGAACTCCATATAAATGGCTCCCCAGCACTTGATCCACAGCAACAGCAGGGGGTGGCAGCGAGGAAGCCAGCACCTCGATTCTCAGAGGGAGCCCTGACCAGATTTTCTGATGGTGTGTAGCAGAAGCAGGCTGCACTTTACCCCACTCCTGGAAAAAACCTTTCAGCAAGGTCACCACCCCTGCCTGGGATGCAGTGGCAGCCCTGGTAAGTGCCAGCTCACTGCAGAACAAGATGGGGCACAGGTACCACAAGAAGATGAACTATCTTCCCACCTCCACATTTGTCTGTCACTTAGCCACTTCAGCCTTGCCAACACCTGTAAGGAGGGCCTCCTTCTCCCTCCCCCAATCAACATGTTCCCCCCTCCACTTGCTTCCATGCTCCTCACACTCCAGGTCCCACTCAAGACTCACGCCTGACACACTTCATCACCATCTTAAATGTCAACACTCCCACCTACACTCTCCCTATCTGTGTCGCTGCAGGACAAACTCAACTACAACTAGCACCAGCAAGCACGCCCACCCTGAGTAATGCCAGAGCTCAGAACCCTCATGCCATTTGAGGAGAGAGCCCTCGAGCTGGCCAGGGAGGAGGAAGAGTGCGCCCGGGTTGATGGTGAAGTGGGGCAGCAGACAAACATGCAAATCCTCAAGACATGCTGTCATTCCTCAAGTCTCAAATGAGAGTCACGAACATCAGGAAGGGATGACAGCATCCCTCCTTGGACTGCAAGTCCAACTGGAGGAGTCCCATCGCCTTCTATCCAAGGGGATGGTGCCATTATTTCAGTGCAATGAGGCCAATATTGCGAGGTTTGTGTCCATAGTAGGAGACCTTGGTGCAGAATATGCACTTCATGGCAGGAGATGTCCGCATCAGAAGATGTCACTCCATGACCACCATGTCTGAGGGCTTCAACTGCATGGTGCAGGCACTGGTGGGAATCCACGAGTGTCACTGCCAGAGGACTTCTGGTCCTCACTCCCTCTATGCTGTGGAGGACAACCTGGCCCATCAGGCACCCAAAGGGATGAGGATTGTGTGGTGCACAGCCCAAGGCCTTCCACCCAGGAGACCCTGGGGATGTCCAGCCTATCTCAGTCGCCCCTTCCTGTGAACATTACTCCTCCAGTCCCACACACCGATGAGGACAGCATTGCAACATCCATGTTGCCCAAAAGCAGGCCTGGGCGCTCAAGGTCCAGGCCTTTCATGGGGCACCTGCCAAGGATTTCTCAGGCAACAGGGCATGGAAGTCAGTAGGCCTCCTCAACCTCAGCCGCGGATCCTGGGGAAGCACCTGGAAGTAGTGGGAGCGTGAGGATTAAGGCACCTAGATGGCATGGCTGAAAATGGGCACTAATGTATAGAGGTCATTGTATTGCTAGAAATAATAAATCACGCTGTTCAATTGAGGGCGGCACAGTGACACATTGACGCTGACTCTCAGCGCCAGGGACCCGGGTTCAATTCCCGACTTGGGTCACTGTCTGTGCGGAGTTTGCACGTTTTCCCCATGTCTCGTGGGTTTCCGCCGGGTGCTCTGGTTTCCCACAGTCCGAAAGATGTGCTGGTTAGGTGCACTGGCCATGGTAAACGCTACCTCAGTGTACCCGAACAGGCGCCGGAGTGTGGCGACTAGGGGATTTTCACAATAACTTCATTGCAGTGTTAATGTAAGCCTACTTGTGACACTAATAAATAAACTTAAAATTTAAACTTAAACTTAAATTTAAACTTGCTAACAGAGCCTCCACCCTGCCATGTCATGCTGACAAACTCGGTCTGCGCTGACATTGGCTGATCTGACTGTGACCTTAATTCCATTTCTTATCTGCTCTCACTCCCCAACTCACATAACGCTTCACTCCCCGTTGATCAAAAATCTGTCTACCTCAGCCTTGAATGTACTCAATGGCCCAACGTCCATTGCTCCCTCTGAATCAGAATTCCAAACGCTGATGACTCTTAGAGAATAAATTCCTCCTCTCTCCATTTTCAATGGGAACCCTTATTTTTAAACTGTGCTCATGAAAGAAAACCTCTGCCCAGCACCTACCCTTGGAAAGAGCCAAGCAAGACATTCACCCTAACCCTTAAACTCAATTGCCAAAATAGCAGTTTGCCAGCACATTCTCAAAGACAACTAGGGCAATAAAATCTGGAATAAAAATGGAAAATGCTGGTAAAACTCAGCTGCTCTGGCAGAAACTGGAGTGCTCCCCAACAGGAAGAGAACAGTCTTGCCTGGTGATTGTCGAGCGGTGTTCATTCATCCGTTGTCACAGCGTCTGCATAGTTTCCCCAATGTACCGTGCCTCGGGACATCCTTTCTTCCAGCGTATCAGGTAGACAACGTTGGCCGAATTGCAAGAGTATGTACCGTGTACCTGGTGGATGGTGTTCTCACGTGAGATGATGGCATCTGTGTTGATGATCCGGCACGTCTTGCAGAGGTTGCTGTGGCAGGGTTGTGTGGTGTCATGGTCACTGTTCTCCTGAAGGCTGGGTAGTTTGCTGCAGACAATGGTCTGTTTGAGGTTGTGCGGTTGTTTGAAGGCAAGAAGTGGGGGTGTGGGGATGGCCTTGGCGAGATGTTCGTCTTCATCAATGACATGTTGAAGGCTCCGGAGGAGATGCCGTAGCTTCTCCGCTCCGGGGAAGCACTGGACAACGAAGGGTACTCTGTCCACTGTGTCCCGTGTTTGTCTTCTGAGGAGGTCGGTGCGGTTTTTCGCTGTGGCGCATTGGAACTGTTGATCAATGAGTCGAGCGCCATATCCTGTTCTTATGAGGGCATCTTTCAGCATCTGGAGGTGTCTGTTGCGATCCTCCTCATCCGAGCAGATCCTGTGTATACGGAGGGCTTGTCCGTAGGGGATGGCTTCTTTTACGTGTTTAGGGTGGAAGCTGGAGAAGTGGAGCATCGTGAGGTTATCCGTGGGCTTGCGGTACAGTGAGGTGCTGAGGTGACCGTCCTTAATGGAGATGCGTGTGTCCAAGAATGCAACCGATTCCTAAAAGATACCCAACCGAATTTCTAAAAGATACCCAACAGACACTTGATCCTCTTGTCCCATCTCGTTCTCTGAACCATATCCAGCAATGTCCCCTTCCATATTGGGTCAGAAACACACTAATCAAGAAAAATCTCCTGAACACATTCTTCCCCCTGTATGTCCTTTGAACTGTCACTGTTCCAGTCTATATTGGAATAATCAAGTCCCCCATTATAATTACTGTATAGATATAATTTCCCTCCAAATGTGCTTCTCATTATCTCACCTTTTAATTAGCCCCATAGTGTAGTTCCTGGTACCTTGTTAAAGTGTCCCTTATTCATGTGAGTAAAGGTGTGCAGTCAGTGAGGGGAGACTTTGTCCCGAGAGAGACAAAGACTAAGTGAAGATATTTGGGAATTTGGTTTAAAGTCGCAATTCGCTTCATAGGCAGAAAGAGGTGCCTTAGGGTTTATTGCAAGAAGTTAAGGATGCTGAGTGCAGAGTTCAGTGAATGATGGGAAGGAGGTGCTTTCTCCTTCTGCTCATCTTGATCCTCCAATATTTGATTTCTATGTTGGTGCAGCTGAAGGAGCAGGTAAATCAGTAACTATTATTAGAACCTATACATTTTGTCAATATTCTTAGGACTGTATTGTTTTATCAAGTATTGTAAAGTGTCAATATCTATAGAGAGGTGCAGGCTTTATTAACAATAAATTAATTAAGTAGCAATTAATTAATGAACACATATTGGAGATGGCAGGGCAGCTGATATCCTGTGATTGCTGGATATGGGAGTTTCTGGACGCCAGTATATTCCAAGGCAAACGCAATGGGAGTAAGTGTTTGTAGCAACAGAAACTTCAGCTTGGAGTTACTGAGCTGAAGGTTGGGCAACAGACACTGCGGCACAACAGGGAGGGGGAAAGTTATCTGAACACTTTCTTCCAGGAGGTTGTCACATTGCTTAGAATAGGGTCTTTTGATTTGGTCAGTGGTCAGGGACAGGAGGGCATAACCGCAAGTGAGGCAGGTAGGGACCCAGAGGGTGGGAATGCAGGAGCCTCGACCTTTGCAATTGTCCAACAGGTTTGAGGCTTTTTCAGCTTGTTTGGATGAGAGCAGAGGGTCGCAGGGTGGATGAGCTAACTGACCTTGGCACTATGGTACAGGAAACCACTTAAACAGGGGGAGCAACAAGGATGTAGTGGTAGTGGGGAACAATATAGTCAGAGGGATTGACACCTTTCTAGGCCTCTCAGTATTCTAGTAAGTTTCAATTGATCCCCCCTCATCCTTCTAAACTCCATTGAGTTTAGGCCCAGAATATTCCAGAAGACAACTTCCAACAGCAATTTCATTCCATGAGGGATAGAAATTGGGAGAGAGGGAGGTCCTTCAATGAAAAATAAAAAGTAGATCACACTGGGAACAGTTTATCACGTGTGGAAAAAGAAACCCAAGAGAGTGGGAAAGAGGTGAAAGACTTCAGGTGTTTTCACTGTCATTAAGGTGGGACACACACAAAGTCACAGGCTGGTGCCTTAAGAAAGGCACTGGGAAAAGAGATGTGGTAAAAGAGGTTCAACCAGTGGGACTAGTTGAGGTTGTGAAGGAAATCTCAAGAGAAGTCGAGGAGCTGAAGGATAGTGCACAGCTTAGGCACAGGCTGGATAGTAAGATAAGATCTTTTCAAAGACTTCACCTGTGTGGATAAGATTTACTCAGGTAGAACAGGGGGAGCAGGTAAAGAAGTTAAAATAGTGAGAGATGTGGGAGCTAGTCTGTCTCTAATGGTAAGAGCTGAAAATATTTGCACTCCTTCTGAAATATTGCCCGAGAGAGTGGTAATCTGTGGAATAAATGGAGAGAGGAGTAGTGTTTCCCTGTGAAAGATAAGGCTAGAAAGTCCAATCAAGACTGGGGAAGTGATAGTGGGAGTGATGGAAAACTTGGCTATCCCAGGAATACAGTTTATTCTTGGAAATGATATAGCTGGAGCACAGGTCAGAGTGTCAATCCCTCTGACTATATTGTAGTGGAAAAGCCAAAAGAAAACAAGGGAACTGAAGAGTTACAAGAAAAATACCCTGGAATTTTTCCAGACTTTGTGGTGATAAGATCCCACAGGTGTAAGTTAAAACAGGTAGGGAGAACAAAAGAGAAAGGAGTTGATGTTCAGTTAGCTGACACTCTGTTTGATGAGATGATAAAGGAAAAACCTAAGCAGGTAGAGGATCGGGCAGAGATGTTTAGTTCTGAAAGGTTAAGGGAATTACAACGGAAAGATGAGATGATAAAGGATTTATGTCATAAAGCCTATATGGAAAAGAAATCAGAGTGTATTCCAGAATGCTATTACCTTAAGGATAAAATCTTAAGGTGGAAATGGAGACCATGGCAGGTTAGTGCAGATGGGAAATGGGTGGAAGTTCACCAGAATGTGTTGCCGGTAGAATACAGACAGGAAGTATAGCGGGTAGCACACCAATTACCTGTGGGAGGTCATCTAGGAGTGAGGAAGACTCAGGCTAAGATACAGAAGCATTTTTATTGGCCTGGATTACATGAAGATGTGCCGTGCCTGTCATACGTGTCAGATGGCAGGAAAGCCACAGGCACTGATAAAACTAGCACCTTTGATGCCAATTCCTGCGTTTGAAGAACCTTTTACCGACCTTTGTGTCGGTCCCCACCCTAAAACTAAAAGTGGGAACCGGTATTTGCTAACCATAATAGATGTGTCTATCAGGTTTTCAGAGGCAATTCCATTACAGAATGTCGAGGCAAAAAAAGGTTGTGGAGGAGTTGCTTGCTTTCTTTGCCCATTAGGACAAGCCACTTACATCACAAAGTTGGACTTACTTTGCAGTTACTGGCAAGTACCTTTGTCAGAGAGAGCAAAAGAAGTTTCTGCCTTTGTAACCCCAAATGGGCTATATCAATTTAAAGTAATGCACTTTGGGATAAAAAACGCACCAGCCACTTTTCAAAGGCTTATGAGCAGAGTTGTTGCAGGATTGACTAATTGTGCTGTCTGCATAGATGACTCAGTGATCTTTAGCCATTCATGAAAAGATCGCATGAAGCATTTGGCAGAGCTCTTTGAGAGATTACGGAAGGCAAAGTTGATCATAAACTTGGCAAAAACAGAATTTGCAAAAGCAGAAGTGACATTCTTGGGGCATGACATTGGATACGGACGAATGACACCAAGAAACGTGAAGATGAAGGCCATCGAGGAATTTCCATCCACGAAGAAGGAAGTGCTACCATTTTTAGGATTAAGTGGACTCTAAAGGAAATTTGTACCAAACTTTAGTAGCGTAGTGGCACCATTGATGGATTTGTTAAAGAAGAGCATGACATTTCAATGGACAAAACAATGCCAGAAGGCATTTGAGAATTTAAAAGCAGTGTTAACCACAGCACCCATTTTAGCCATGCTAAACGTTTTGAAACACTTCAAAGTCACTCATCAATGCCAGTGATGTAGCTGTTGGAGCTGTGTTGTTACAGGAGCATGATTGTGGAATTGAAAGGCCAATCGGTTATTTTTCAAAAAAACTCAATATCCACCGGAAAAAATATTCAACAATTGAAAAAGAGTTATTGAGTTTGGTAATGGCTTTACAATATTTTTATGTTTACATTGCAAACAATGCATCAGAGACGATAGAGTACAATGGAAAAATACACAATGAAGAATACACAGGACTGAGGGTTTTTGGAATAAGCTAGCATCATCACATCTGGAAAATTAGCTGTAGTTAGGAGAACAAACAAACTGACAATGCTGTCTTCTGGAGTGCTGAAATATGGGTCGAATGAATTGGTAGAAAACAAATAAAACCCCAAGATGGCAAAAATGACCATGAAGAAAAGTAGTAACGATTGTCTCAATCCTGTGACATTTCTGGAAAGATTTAAGAATAGGAACACCGGATTATTTAATTGAAGTCTCATGTTACAAGCATTTAATTGACAGATTGTACATGTTGCAGGTCATGAAAATGTTATTGTGGATGCTTTATTGCAAGTTTAGAAGAGAAAGAAATTGAAGCCTTTTATTACGATGATGGTTCATTTTTTTCTTAAGGGGAGAGCTGTTGCGAAGTTGAGTAGGGTAATTGTAGATTAGTATTAGTAAAATTGTAAAATGCTAGGGAAAATGTATTGCATGGTCCCTTCAAAAGGTGATGCTTTTTCTGGGCTCAGAAAGTTAAAAAAAAAATGCAAGTACATATAGAATGCCTAAAATGAAACATTTGAATTGGAAGGCCAAGCAGCAGTGTTACCAAGGCAACAGGCTTTCAGGCAATTGAATTATTTGAATTCAGCCTATCAACTAAGATACCAAGAACCTATTAAATTTAAATCTGTTTTGGTAACCTAGGACCAATCCTATTATGGGGGATATTGATATGTCTTCACAGGTACAAAAAGAAGGAGGCGGTGGAACAAAAGGAGAGAGCAACTGCCACCTGTTGGAGTAACAGTTCTTAGTTCAGCTCTCAGCTCTAGAGAGAGAGAGAGAAAAGCTGGCTCTCGTAGCTTCATTTATGTCTTAAGAGAAAGCACCATCTCGATACCAAAGGTATCAAAGAAGAAAGAAGAATCAACAGAGAAGGCCCAGAATATTTTGGAAGACACAAAACCTGGTTGTAATTTAGAGAGTGACTAAAATTCTACTTGTTTGTAAATTAATGGGAATTGTATTTATCTGAACAGTATTCCATTAGAATTGTGTTTTATTCGGTTTGTTAATAGTTTAGTTAACTCGTTCACTGTTAGTTAGATAAATAAATTGTTACTTGTTGATTTTAGAGAGAGTGTCAGGGAGCTATTTTGATTTAACCACTAAAAGTTGCTGAAGAGCAACTTCACAATCACTTTTTTCAGATTACAGGGAGAGGTGCTCCTCTTTAAGTGGTTAGGTGCTAGTTCTCGGAGGGGGGATCCATCTCTGCTTTATAACAGTATCCTGAATGAGAAAATAGAAGGTCTACACCAAAAAGGTTAACATTAACAACAGCAAAGTGAATGGTACAAATGTGTCCCTGAACTATCTGACCTTTCTCCTAGGGTGGTACCTTTAAACATACTGGTCTAAACATTGACTTTAATAACATTCAGCTTTAGTTATTCTTCTTATTTTAATTGCACTGCTGTCAGTAGAATAGTTGGCAAAGGAATATCAGCTGAGCTTTTTGAAGTCATCCGCTTTTGTCACTGTTTCAAAGCTACATTTCCCTTTGGATATTTTCCCTGGCCAGGCAAAATAGTTCATTAATGACAGTCAGTTTTTCTGCTTTTTATTTTATTTGAAAAAATGCACACAGAGCACATATTTGCTGCTAACAGTTCTCACTCTCTCATGTTTTCAGTAAAATTAAACTGCTCTCATATGAAAACATCCTGATATCTAACTAAGACCATCAGTGTCAGCTGAGGCAGTGATCAGAACTATACAGTCCACTCCCTTTAATTCATTTTAATTTAAATCATACTATCTGTTCAATTACTTTGATTAGTCCAAAATTTAATTTGAATTAATAAGGGTTAAACTGTTTTTCTATTGTTATATCAGAATATTCTGCCAGGCATTAATTTTTGGCAACAGACCCATTGAGTTTATCTAATTGTTCCCCATGGATAGAAATTCATATGTAGCTTTTAGAATGTAATTGTGTGGAACGTATTTGTGCAGACTCTGTCTCCTAAAACTTTAACCCATTTCTTTTAAGCTCGTCAATATCTCTATTAAAATATTTGAGAGTTGTATGAAATTTAAAGTTTATTAGTGTCACAAGTATACTTACCTTAACACTGCAGTGAAGTTATTGTGAAAATCCCCTAGTCGCCACATTCCAGCACTTGTTCGGGTACACTGAGGGAGAATTTAGCATGGCCAATGTACCTAACCAGCACATCTTTCGGACTGTGGAAGGAAACCAGTGCACCTGGAGGAAACTAATGCAGCACAGGGAGAACGTGCAGACTCTGCACAGACAGTGACCCAAGCCAGGAATCGAACCCAGGTCCATGGCGCTGTGAGGCAGCAGTGCTAACTGCTGTGCCACCATGCTGCCCCATTAGTACATTAACGGTTACAGATGCTTTGATCTTCTGGAATATTGTGAACCTAACTCCCTGGATAGGAAATTCACAAGATCAGCTGGAACACAGTTTTATATCCAGCTCAATGTTACCCTCCAGTGACTGCAGTGGGGAATGAAATTCGGGAAGTATAAAACAAACATTGCAAGCAATCCCATAAGTTTCCTCAAGGGAAAATTAAGTTAAACTGTGCAATTGGAATGTTATCCTTATTCTTCCTTGTACCACTTTCTCCATACCGAACATTATTTTACACTGGAACTCACACTCCAGCTCTGGATCTTTAATTATTTTAACTCAATTAAACCTATTACTTGTTGTCTGTTTTTCATTTAAGAATCTTTGATTTGTGTACTTGTTGCTGGTATTTTTTCTGCAAATTGGATAAAATTACTATCTTATGTTGTATTTTTCCTTCTATAAAACAATCTTTTTTTAGCCCCCACAATTTCAATTTAACTGAGTGCTGGTGTGGAGTGAAGTTTGCTCCATCAAATTCTGGAATCTAACATTGAGTTCAGTTCACATTCATTCGTTTGAAAAGGGACTCATTTTGCAATTGGCTGCCCCTGGTAGTAATTGGAGGGGGCATATCTCAACAAATCATAGAGATCATGAACTGTGTGTAAAATAGTAGTTAAATGCATCAGGTTAAGAGCTGACCTCTGCATTATGACTTTGGCTAGCTGGCTATCTCACCCTGTTGTTCCAGCTCATTCACACTCCAGTCTGACACAAAATACCATTGAAGCTGCAGCACAGAGACTGCTGGTCACTTGGTCCAACTAGTCTGTCCTGGTGTTTGTAATCCATACCAGATTTCTGCCATTATATTCAACTCAACTCAGCTTTTCAGCTTCTTTCCATTTCCTTATTTGTCATTGTGAACTTGTGCCTGTGAGGACTGGCTTGTGTCAATGTGAACTCACTGCCTTATATCAAAATGGGACATAACTGGGCATAAGATTCTTTGGATGTAACTGGACATAAATAATGTTAAACATATGGGAAAAGAAAAGGGGATGATAATAAATCCCATCAAGCCTGCTCTGCCATTCAGTATGGTCATGGCTGATCTTCCCCTTCTTCGATTACACTTTCCTACCTGCTTTCCAAACTCATGAGCTCTCAGTTTTCTGGGACCTGTCCTTGTTGTTTTCATGAGCAAGAGGCCATCTACATGTCACTCCTCACCATCTCACCACCTACTTCCCATTCCCATACATGCCTCACGCACCCCATGGCCGTTCTATGCCAACTTAGTACCAACCCAGGCCTCCCTCCCACCACCCTTTTCCCTTTCATCCTCCATGCCAGTGTGATTTACAAATAAGGAATCACTGCCACATGGAGCATGGTAACTGGTGCAAGGTATATCCAGGTGGGGAAGCTTTATTAAGGGGAAAGGTGCCATTAACCCTCAGTCTCTGTCAATGTGATGATAAGTTCATGGATAACAAGGGCGTAATTCACAATTAAACGCACATTCTGGAGGGGAAAGTGGATAGAAACTGTTGACAGCCGATCTACACGCAGAATCCATCGGAGCAGAGTACTAAGTGGGATGAGATTTTAAAAATTCTTTCTTGTGATGTGTATGTCACTGGCAAGGCCAGCATTTGTTGCCTGCCCCTAATTACCCTTGAACCAAATGGCTTGCTAGACCATTTCAGTGGGTGGTTATAAGTCAACCACATTTCTGTGGGTCAGGAGTCACACGTAGCCGGACCAGCTAATGATGACATATTTCCTTCCCCAAAGGACATTAGTGAACTTGGGTTTTTGCCACAATCAATGATTGTTTCATGGTCACCATTAGTAAGACTGGCTTTCAAATCAGATTTTAATCATTAATTGTATTTAAATTCTGCCAGCTTCCCTGGTGAGATTTGAACATGTGCCCCTGCAGAATTAACCTAGCTTAGAGACATTTCTAGTCCAGTGAATTTACCGCTAGGCCACCAGCAGGTAGGCAGGTAAGAAGAGCAGGGAAATAGGATGAGGATAATTGGATTAAGGTGTTAGGCGTACATACCCCCATTTGCTCTTACTGCCAGTTCTTGACATTAGGAATTTATAAAGAACAGTATTAGACACAAGTTTTAGGCTCAACCACAGAGGTTTTTAACAGAAAAAAGATATTCAAAACCTAATATAATAACTTTAAACCAGTATAATGATGCCACATAAACCTTGAAACAATGACTTATTAATAAAATGCCTTCCCAAAAAAAATCACAGGCGAAACCCCAAGTTTCTGGCTATCCCTCAACTCAAACCCTCTCAGCATTTAGTTGCTATCTTTTAAACTTTCTTTAAACCTCAGCCCCAACATCCCTTGGATCTATCTGATAGTTATAACTCTCCACATGGCTGGTTATTAAGGTATGGGCTGTAGGCCTTGAATCAGGATGACCTTTCCTGACCCTCCTTCATGACTGCAGACCAAGACTCAACTGTCTCGGTTGTTTTATTACAAAGCTTTATCAAAAATATCAAAGCATATTCTGGAAAACTCGCAAATGGCTCAATCACAAATGATGAACGTGCTTTTCAATGGGAGTAAATTAGATAGGTTCCAGCAATGGGAGGGCAGCATTTGTTTGTAGTACCTGCAGAAGACAGACGGGGGAGCTTCTGAGCAATACAAGATGTATTGAACTTTTTTTTTTCATCCTCATTTAAGGAAAAAACACATGATCTCAAAACTGGCAGACAAAATCGATGAACATTTGAAAATCGAAAGCCATTATTACAGCTCTGCGCCAAGAGATTCAGACCATTCCAGGTTAATCTCTCCATTCGGGCTACACTTCAACAGCACCCACTCCAAGCACAGCTTCTCACCTCTGCTGGAAAGATGCTTAAAAAGGAGAATTAAATGTCCATGCCCAGGATTAATGGAAGGAGTCCACTCCAACAGACTTCAACACAATTCCCCCGTTAAAACATGTCAATGGGGGAGGGGGGGTTCACGTGACATAGGTGCAGGAACGGCTACGTTTTCATGAGCTCTGGCACTACTCATCTTTTAATTATTTTATTTTTCCTCATGCACAACCCATAATGATCTAATCCTGAAGTTTATACTCCGTGCTATGTTCCTGGAAGATTCTGGTTACATTTCTGATGACGAGAGGCCGAGCTAAGTCAAGAAAATCCAAGTTTGATTGAGGCGGTCAGAGATGGCCAAGGTGGGGCCTTGTTCACGGTGGCAGTCTTTGCTGGTGTGCTACCTTCAGTACTTGGAAATCTTGCTGCATGGTATGCCAAATATCCTGGTTAATTCAGGGAGATAGGTCCGGAAAAGGAGTGCCATGTGCCCGATCTCCCGAGGGGAGCTGAGGATGAATTCCCAGCTGAATTTGAGATGTGGCTGCCATGTTTTCACAATCTCGATTTGAGGACTGGATGTTTCAAGTTCGATGGGGGCCTATTGACTCTGATCTTCAAAGCCTGGAGTTGGTGTAGGATACCAATCATGGGTCTTATGTGGTCTTGACCTCTTTGTTCATTAAGAAGGGCTGGAGGCGACCAGACGCGATGAGACTTCATCACCTGCTGGGGCCCAGATTTCTCTTCAACGAAACTTCTGGGCAATGACATAGCAGAGGTGCAGAGGCTTTTGTGTATTTTTGGATGGATCTTTGATGTTTTTGGCTTGCCTGTTATGGCATTGGCCTTTTCAAGCTCCACGGATGGCTATGTAATTCTGCACTTCATCAGTAATCCTGAATTTGTCGCTTGTGATTGTACTCCTGGTTTTATGATGTTTTAACCCTTTTTTTTGTGTTGTAATCCTTCCATTTTCAGTGAAGGAGTTTTTTTTGGTGCAGGTTGGTTTAGCCCTCAGTTGGCTGGATTGCTGGATAGTAAAGTAGAGTGACGCCAACAGTGTGAGTTCAATCCCCAAACTGGCTAAGGGGTATGTGTGAGAGTGAGGTACTTACTCTTTACCTGAGATGTGGTGATCATCAGGTTAAATCACCACCAGTCAGCCCTCCACCTCAAAGGGGAGAGTAGCCCATGGTCATCTGGGATTATGGCGACCTTACCTTTACAGTAGAGTCCTGCATTTCTCAACTTCCTTGTTTACACATTTTCTGTCCGCACCCTTGCTGAAGGCTATCAAGGATTCTTTAACCCCAAAATGACAAAAGTACAAAAATAATATGGAACACCATAGATCTAACATAGGGTTTTCCTCACCCACTATGAGGACTTAGATGGCCATACCCACCACCTCTGTATCATACCACCTGCCCACCATGATCTGCAAGACGTGCCGGATCATCGACACGGATGCCATCATCTCACGTGAGAACACCATCTACCAGGTACACGGTACCTACTCTTGCAACTCGGCCAACGTTGTCTACCTGATACGCTGCAAGAAAGGATGTCCTGAGGCATGGTACATTGGGGAAACCATGCAGACGCTACGACAATGGATGAATGAACACCGCTCGACAATCACCAGGCAAGACTGTTCTCTTCCTGTGGGGGAGCACTTCAGCAGTCACGGGCATTCAGCCTTGGTTCTTCAGGTAAGCGTTCTCCAAGGCGGCCTTCACGACACACGACAGCGCAGAGTCGCTGAGCAGAAACTGATAGCCAAGTTCCGCACACATGAGGACGGCCTAAACCGGGATGTTGGATTTAAGTCACATTATCAGTAACCCCCACAGCTTGCCTCCTTGGCTTGCAGAATTTCACTGGCTGTTCTGTCTGGAGACAATACACATCTCTTTAACCTGTGTTGAATGCTCCCTCCACCCACATTGTCTGTACATTTAAGACCTAGCTGGCTGTAGAGATTTGCATTCTAATCAGTATTCTGTAATTTGATTTGTGTGTCTGTTTGCACTGTTTGAGAACAGATAACCACTCCATCTGACGAAGGGGCAGCGCTCCGAAAGCTTATGGTATTTGCTACCAAATAAACCTGGTGTTGTGAGACTTTTAACTGTGCTTACCCCAGTCCAACGCCGGCATCTCCACATCATGACTTCCAGTGATGTCCGCAGGGATCAGTGTTGGGGCTTTTGCTGTTTGTGGTTTATATAAATGATTTAAACTTGAATATAGGAGGGTTAATCGGTAAGTTTGTGAATGATATGAAAATTGGTGAGGTGGTAGTGAGGAGGATAGCCTCAGATTATAGGAGGATATAGACAGGTCGGTCAGATGGATTGATCAGTCGTAAATGGAATTCAATCCAGGTAAGTGTGAGGTGATGCACTTAGGCGGGCCAAACAAGACAAGGAAATACATTATGAAATGGGAAGCACTGAGGATCAGAGAGACCTTGGTGCGCATATACACCGGTCCCTGAAGGTAGATAAAGATAAGGTGGATAAAGTAGTTAAGAAGGCATATGGTATACTTGCCTTTATTTGCTGAGGGATAGAGTTTAATAGCAGAAAGATTATGCTGGAACTATATAAAGCATTGGTTAGGCCATAGCTGGAATATTGTGCACAGTTCTGGATCCACATTATAGGAGGGATGTGATAGCGCTGGAAAGGATGCAGAGGAGATTGACCAGGATGTTGCCTGAGCTGGAGAGTTTTAGTTTATGAAGAGAGATTCGATGGACAGGGATTGTTTTCCTTGGAGAAGAGGAGACTGAGGGGGAACATGATTGAGATGTATAAAGTTATGAAAGGCATAGATAGAGTAGACAGGAAGACTTTTTTCCCCTTGGTAGAGGGTTCAATGACTTGGATTTAAGGGAAGGGGTAGTAGAGGGGATGTGAGGAAATACATTTTCACCCAAAGGGTGGTGGGAGTCTGGAACTCACTGCCTGAAAGGGTGCTGGAGGCAGAGACCTTCATAACATTTAAGAAGTATTTAGACTTGCAATGCCAAGGCATATGAGGCTATGAGCCAAGTGCTGGAAAATAGATTAAAATAGTTAGGTGGTTCTTTTTGACTGGCTCAGACGTAATGGGCCAATAGGCCTTTTCTGTGCTGTAGACGTCTATGACTCTATGACTCTATGGCAAAGCCTGGATGGCTCCCAGTTCCGTGTATCCCATCTCCATTATCTATTGCTTATAGAATCTTAAAACCAACAATCATATCACTTCGCAATCTTTTTATTCCCAGTGAGAACCTGCTCAGTTTATATTATCACTCCCGTTCCCTCAATCGTTGTGCTTCTTATTATCTGAAAGTGTTGCTATTGTGCTTGCACCTCCCAGCTCCAGATCACTTGTAAAGATATGAAACAAAAGAGTTCCCTAAACACATGCCTGTGAGAACTCACTATGGACTCCCAAGGATAATGACAATCCCTGTGCCACCATCCTTTAATCAGCCAATCACATTTCATCTACAAATACTTTTGCTGATTTGCATTTCCTCTATTTTCAGTGCCAGCCTTTCCAGTTGAATTGTATCAAAGGCCAGACTGAAATTGAAGATCCCCACCGCCATTGTCAGCTCCTCTGTCACAGCCTCAAAGAAAAGCAGTGAGTCGGATTGTTAACAATGATACTGTCAGTGATAATAAGGAAATGGGGGACATGTTAAAGAATTGCTCTGTACCAGTGTATATAGTGGAAGAAGTGGTTAGCCTGCCTTACCTCCCAAAGAAAGGGAAAACTGAATCACAAGCAGGCAATTAATGTAACAATAATGAAGAAAACAATATCATTAAAGGGTGACAGGATTCTAGGAGTAGATAGATTAAATCCTGGAGATTTAAATGAAATAGGTGAGAACATTGCAGATGCCCCAACTATAATCTTCCAAAGATTATTGGCGGCAAGGTGGCACAGTGGTTAGTACCTCTGCCTCACAGCACCAGGGACCTAAGTTCAATTCTGGCCTCGGGTGACTGTCTGTATGGGGTTTGCACGTTCTCCCTGTCTCTGCGTGGATTTCCTCCAGGTGTTCCGGTTTCTTCCCACAGTCTAAATATGTGCGGCTTAGGTTGATTGGCTATGCTAAATTGCCCCTTAGTGTCAGGGGGATTAACAGGGTAAATACATGGGGGTACGACCTGGGTGGTATTGTTATCAATGCAGGCTCAATGGGTCGAATGGCCTCCTTCTGTACTGCAGGAATTTTATGATTCTCCCGATTCAGAAGTCATACCTTTCGAATAAAATATTGCACAGCTTATTCGGCTATATAAAAAAGCTGAGAGAGGGAAACCGGGAAATTAGAAACCAGTTAGCTGAATACCTGTTATCGAAAAATTACTGCAATCTATAAATCAGGCTCAAGGGACAGTATATCTTCACTTATTTACCAATTTTGTAGACTTTGTTATCACATCCGCCCCCAAACACACTTTCCAATGTTCCAGCCAGCATTTTTATTTTTTATCTTCATATAATTAAAAATCATTATTATTACCCTTCACTTCACTTGCCATGTTCAACCTAATTTTATTCTTTTCCATTTGGAAGTCCATTATGCATTTGAGAACATTCCTTTGGTTTTTAATGTATCCTGATACTTCTTTCATGAACTCTAACGCATTTTAAAATTTTCTATACAAAGTTGCTTTGTGGACTTGATCAACCTCGATACAGTAGCTTTTTGTCGGCACAAATTGAAGAAACTCAAATAGTTCATCCACTATTCCTGTCATAAATAAACATCCATTGCCCAGGGTGGGGATGGCGCTGAGAATCCGAGCCTCAGTGGGAGGGATGGCAGGGCTAGGAGGAGATCAGAAACCTGAGGAAAGGCTGCTGGGGAAGATCAGGTGAGCGGAGAGGCAAAGTTGTCCGACCACAGGGATTTCCCTGGCAGGCAAGCAGCGTCCAGCAGAAAAGTGAAAAGGTAGTCACCTGGAGACGTCATGAGTGTTGTGGAAGGTGATTCTTTAATCCCAATGCTTTGCACATTCTGATTGTGTATGGAAGACTCCATGGTATTTTCCTCCCTCCCAGTTTTGTATGTCCCTGTGCAAATTCCCCTGGGTGCTGATATTTGCTGCAGTTATGTCAAACTTGTAACACTTTAGGATTCATTACGTATTAAGGTAACAACACAGGACAGCAATTTATTGAAAATCACTTGGCCCAGTGACTAAAAGTGACCCACAAATTAATTTCAGTCCCAGTGTTTACACAGCCTCACCCAACTACATTGTGGTTCTGAGTTGAGGCCATGACTCTCTGACTCCTCCCCTTTCCCTGGGAGACGAGGAAAATCAATAGTCAAGTATTACCAGGCTATTATCCCTCACCTCCTCACAACTCCTCCTGATCCTGTGGGCCCTGTCCTCCAAGCAGCTTCCTGAACAGACAAAGATCAAGCGAGACTATAGAAAAAACAGAATTCCTCCTTTGTCTCATGTACCAAGTTGCTTTTTAGTCTCAATCCCACCACCTCCACACTGATCTACCTCTGTCCTTTCATTGTTCCTTCCTCACTTCTCAGTCATTTTCTCTCAAACAAAAAAAATACAAAGCTTAATGTCATCAATAATTATATTAATACTTACACCTGTTTTTTAACCTCATTCAGCAAATTAAGTCAATATGGGAGGCAGCACTAGCCAGCAAGAAGAAAGACCAAGGCAAAATAACAATACAATGAGGACTGCAGGCAGAAGTGGAAAGAAGAAGCAGAGGAAATCTGGAGCGCACAACTGTTGTTGCCCTTGCTTAAAATTATGTTTCCGTATCTGTTGTGAAGACTGTGAAGATTGTGATTTCGGAGATCTCGATTCAGATGGCCTAGATTCAGGAGGCCTCGATTCAGGAGGCTTCAATTCAGGAGGCTTTGAGTCAGGATGCCTCAATTCAGGAGGGCTGGGTTTAGGAGGCCTCTACTCAGGAAGCCTCGATACAGGAGGCATCTATTCAGGAGGCCTCGATTCGGGAGGCCTCTGTCCAGGAAGCCTCTGTTCAGGAGGCATTGATTTAGGAGCTATTAATTCAGGAGGCTACTGTTCAGAAGGCCTCTATCTGGGAGGCATCGATTTAGGAGGTCTCAATTCAGGAGCCTTCAATTTAGGAGACCCTTATTCAGGAGGCATTGATTTAGAACATAGAACATAGAACATAGAACATTACAGCGCAGAACAGGCCCTTCGGCCCACGATGTTGCACCGACCAGTTAAAAAAAAAACTGTGACCCTCCAACCTAAACCAATTTCTTTTCGTCCATGAACCTATCTACGGATCTCTTAAACGCCCCCAAACTAGGCGCATTTACTACTGATGCTGGCAGGGCATTCCAATCCCTCACCACCCTCTGGGTAAAGAACCTACCCCTGACATCGGTTCTATAACTACCCCCCCTCAATTTAAAGCCATGCCCCCTCGTGCTGGATTTCTCCATCAGAGGAAAAAGGCTATCACTATCCACCCTATCTAAACCTCTAATCATCTTATATGTTTCAATAAGATCCCTTCTTAGCCGCCGCCTTTCCAGCGAAAACAATCCCAAATCCCTCAGCCTCTCCTCATAGGATCTCCCCTCCATACCAGGCAACATCCTGGTAAACCTCCTCTGCACCCTCTCCAAAGCCTCCACATCCTTCCTGTAATGTGGGGACCAGAACTGCACACAGTACTCCAAGTGCGGCCGCACCAGAGTTGTGTACAGTTGCAACATAACGCTACGACTCCTAAATTCAATCCCCCTACCAATAAACGCCAAGACACCATATGCCTTCTTAACAACCTTATCTACTTGATTCCCAACTTTCAGGGATCTATGCACACATACACCTAGATCCCTCTGCTCCTCCACACTATTCAAAGTCCTCCCGTTAGCCCTATACTCAACACATCTGTTATTCCTACCAAAGTGAATTACCTCACACTTCTCCGCATTAAACTCCATCCGCCACCTCTCGGCCCAACTTTGCAACCTGTCTAAGTCTTCCTGCAAACTACGACACCCTTCCTCACTGTCTACCACGCCACCGACTTTGGTGTCATCAGCAAATTTGCTAATCCACCCAACTATACCCTCATCCAGATCATTAATAAATATTACAAACAGCAGTGGCCCCAAAACAGATCCCTGAGGTACACCACTTGTAACCGCACTCCATGATGGAGCACTCCATTTAGGAGCTATTAATTCAGGAGGCTACTGTTTAGAAGGCCTTTATCCGGGAGGCATTGATTTTGGAGCCCTTCATTCAGGAGGTATCGATTTAGGAGCACTTAATTCAGGAGGTATTGATTTTGGAGCCTTTAATTCAGGAGGTATCGATTTTGGGGGTCTCTGTTCAGGAGGCATGGATTTAGGAGGCATGGATTTAGGCGGCATGGATTTAGGAGGCTTCGATTTCGGAGGCTTTGATTTTGGTGGATTTTAACTGGCTACGGCTGAGGCCAATGGACATTGAAGGATTCCAACTGCTCTAAATCATAACAGCAGAAGGAACTTTACACCCATCCCAACGCAACAACAGCTGCACAAATCTAAGCACAGTACTAAACGATGCAGATCAATCACAGATTTTGTTGGGGACGGGTGAAGCATGTACTGGGAGAGATTTTAGCAGCCGGATCCCTGACACATGCACCCATTTTGGATAACATTATGTTACGTGCTCTAACAGAAATTAGGCTGGAATTCTCTACCTCGCCTGCGGTTGGGATTCTCCAGTCCCGCTGCAGTGAACGGAGATTTGGCTGAGCACCAAATTCTCCATTCTCACTGGCAGCAGCGGCAGGACATCCTGAAACAATTTACATCCAATGAAGTATTTTTGAAGTGGCTTGGCCTAAAGGTGTAATGAATGAGAAAATGGATGATTTACAACAAAAAAAATGAATAAGAACAACAGCAGATGATTCAAGTGTGAATCAATATTTTGCCTCCCCCTCCCATTACCACACTGACGTCACCATCATTGGCATCACACAGCGTTCAAGTAAAGCTCAACATATATTTTCAGTGCAATATAATCATCACTCAACTTTCGAAACATTTATTTTAATAACATGGGGCTCCAGTTATTCTGTCCATTTATTTTAATTGCACTGCTACTCACAGTAGAAATCTGACGAAGCAACGTCATCCAAGCAGTTTGAACAGTCACCCATTTATTGTCACCAGTTCAAAGCTATATTTCCCTTTAGACATCATCTCAAGCCAGGCTGAAACATCAATTAATGACAGTCATTTTTACTTTTATTATTTTGTTACACCAGAGGGCCCGATTTTACCAAAACCTCGCGCCTGTTTTCGGGCGCGAAATCGCGGTAAAGTTGGGCGTTGGGCCTATACTGCGATCCGCACCCGAATCCAAGCAGATCACGCCTTTACCGACACCCGATTCTGGCACAGGTCCGGCCGGCACCCGAATCGGGCGGCGCGATGATTTAAATGCATTTGCATGCATTTAAATCGACTTAATGAACCGCGCGCCCAACTCTACCGCCAAATCCCACTTTACCATCTTCTGGTCCGATCCGCGTCCGCGCTGTAACCGACCTGCAAAGTAAAACTCTGAAGTCGCCGCTGCAGCCTCCGAAGAGCGGGGTCAGAGACTGCAACGGCTCCCTGACCCAGGTCATCCTCTGGTCAGGGCAGGAGGGGGTGGGAGGAGGAGAGGGGGTGTGACGTCTCATCCCCTGGGGTGGGGGGGGGGGCAGAGAAGAGGGGGTGTGACCGATCATCCCCTGGGGGGGTGGGGGGGGGGGGGGGTGTGACGTCTCATCCTCTGGTCGGGGGAGTTCCGCTGCCTGTCTGCGGCCGATCCCTCCTGGCACCATCACTGGTTCACTACCAGCCACAGATTACTCTTCCCTGCAGGTGTGAGAGAGCGGGAGAGATGGCTGTGGCTGGTAGTGTACCAGTGACGGTGCCGGGAGGGATCGGCCGCAGACAGGCAGCGGAACCTCCCCTGACCAGAGGATGATACGTCATACCCTCTCCCCTCCCACGCCCCCCCCCCCCCCGCCAGGGGATGATACATCACACCCCCTCTCCACCCCCCCCCCACCGCCCCCCCACCCGCCCCCCCACCCCCCCTCCCCCGACCAGAGGATGATCATCAGAGAGCCGCTCTCTCCGCTTTCTGCTTTTCCTTTCGCGCCCGGGTGCACTCTATCAGATTTTTTTCGATCTGCGCATGCGCAGTTCAGAGCTCCGATCGATCTGCCAGCGCTCAGCCCCGCCCACAGCGTGGATCGGGCCGGAGCCGGCAAAACACGTATGGGCACGCTGGAAAGAGGATTCCAGGTGCGGATCTATTTGACGCCTGGATCTGGCACTTAGACTCAAAATGGTAAAATTCCCCCCAGAGTACATGCTTGCAGCTGGGGCCTCTCACACTCTGGTGTCCTTCAGTAAAATGGAACCGTCCTTGTATTAAAACATCCCGATCAGCAACTGCAAAGTTATTAACTGAGACCATTGGTGTCAGGGACAGATAACATCTGAGGCAGTGATCTGAATTATCCAATCCACTATCAGAGAGGAGGGTTGTATGGAGTGCATTTACAGTTAAAGTTGTTTTAATCTTCTTTAATCTGGGATACCTAACTTGTGAACCCAACTCCCTAGATAGGAAATCCACAAAATCACCTGGAACACAGTTTTACATCCAGCTCAATGTTACCCTCCAGTGACTGCAATGGGGAATGAAATTCGGCAAGTGTAAAACCAACGTTGCGAGCAATCCCGTAAGTTTCCCAAAGGGCAAGTTAGGATAAACTGTGCTATTGGAATGTTATCCTTATACTCTTCCTTGTTCCATTTTCTCCACACCTAACATGGTTTTGCTCTGGAACTCACACTCCAGCTCTGGAACATGAGCTGGGCTGGAAGCTGAGAGCCAAGACAAAACATGTGGTCATCTCTGGTACGTTACCAGTGCCACGTGATAGCGAGTTGAGGAACAGGGAGAGAGTGCAGTTAAACATGTGGTTGCAGGGATGGTGTAGGAGGGAGGGTTTCAGATACGTGGATAATTGGAACACATTTTGGGGAAGGTGGGACCTATACAAACAGGACGGGGTGCACCTGAACCAGAGGGGCACCAATATCCTGGGAGGGAAATTTGATACGGTTCTTCAGGGGGGTTTAAACTAATTTGTCAGGGGAGTGGGAAAAGGAGTTGTAGTCCAGAAGTCAGTGTTGAGGGTGGTGAGGTATTGGGGAAGGTATCAAGGTCAAGGGTGGGTACCGGTAGACAGGAAGGTGGGTTGAAGTGTGTCTACTTCAATGCAAGGAGCATCCGGAACAAGGTAGATGAACTTGGGGCGTGGATTGGTTCTTGGGACTACGATGTTGTGGCCATTACGGAGACGTGGGTAGAACAAGGACAGGAATGGTTGTTGGACGTTCCAGGGTACAGATGTTTCAGTAAGTGTAGGGAAGCTGGTAAAAGAGGTGGAGGAGTGGCATTGTTAATCAAGGATAGTTTAACGGCTGCGGAAAGGCACTTTGAGGGGGATCTGCACACTGAGGTAATATGGGCTGAGGATAGAAATAGGAAAGGAGCGGTCACGTTGTTAGGAGTTTACTATAGGCCCCCAAATAGTAATAGAAATGTGGAGGAAGAAATTGCTAAGCAGATTATGGATATGTGTGGGGGTCACAGGGTAGTTGTCATGGGGGACTTTAACTTTCCAAATATTGATTGGAACCTTTGTAGGTCAAATAGTTCAGATGGGGCAGTTTTTGTGCAGTGTGTGCAGGAGGGTTTCCTGACACAATATGTGGATAGGCCAACAAGAGGTGAGGCCACATTGGATTTGGTACTGGGAAATGAACCGGGCCAAGTGTTAGATTTGGTTGTGGGAGAGCACTTTGGAGATAGTGACCACAATTCGGTGTCTTTTGTTATTGCAATGGAGAGGGATAGGGCCGTACGGCAGAGCAAGGTTTACAATTGGGGGAGAGGTAATTATGATGCGATTAGGCAAGAATTAGGGGGCATAAGATGGGAACAGAAACTGTCAGGGAAAGGAACTAATGAAAAGTGGAACTTTATCAAGGAACAAATACTGGGTGTCCTTGATAGGTATGTCCCTGTCAGGCAGGGAGGAAATGGCCGAGTGAGGGAACCATGGTTCACGAAAGAGGTGGAATGTCTTGTGAAAAGGAAGAGGGAAGCTTATGTAGGGATGAGGAAACAAGGTTCAGATGGCTCGATTGAGGGTTACAAGTTAGCAAGGAATGAGCTGAAAAAGGGGCTTAGGAGAGCTAGGAGGGGACATGAGAAGTCCTTGGCGGGTCGGATCAAGGAAAACCCCAAGGCTTTTTACTCTTATGTGAGGAATAAAAGAATGACCAGGGTGAGGTTAGGGCCGGTCAAGGAGAGTAGTGGGAACTTGTGTATGGAGTCAGTAGAGATAGGCGAGGTGATGAATGAATACTTTTCTTCAGTGTTCACCAAGGAGAGGGGCCATGTTTTTGAGGAAGAGAAGGTGTTACAGGCTAATAGGCTGGAGGAAATAGATGTTCGGAGGGAGGATGTCCTGGCAGTTTTGAATAAACTGAAGGTCGATAAGTCCCCTGGGCCTGATGAAATATATCCTAGGATTCTTTGGGAGGCAAGGGATGAGATCTTTGGATCCTCACTGTCCACGGGAATGGTGCCAGAGGACTGGAGAGTGGCAAATGTTGTTCCTCTGTTTAAGAAAGGGAATAGAAATGACCCTGGTAATTATAGACCGGTTAGTCTTACTTCGGTGGTTGGTAAATTGATGGAAAAGGTCCTTAGGGATGGGATTTATGACCATTTAGAAAGATGCGGATTAATCCGGGATAGTCAGCACGGATTCGTGAAGGGCAAGTCGTGCCTCACAAATTTGATTGAATTTTTTGAGGAGGTAACTAAGTGTGTTGATGAAGGTAGGGCAGTTGATGTCATATACATGGATTTTAGTAAGGCATTTGATAAGGTCCCCCATGGTCGGCTTATGATGAAAGTAAGGAGGTGTGGGAAAGAGGAAAAGTTGGCCGATTGGATAGGTAACTGGCTATCTGATCGAAGTAAGAAGTCTCACAACACCAGGTTAAAGTCCAACAGGTTTATTTGGTAGCAAATATGATGGTATTTGCTACCAAATAAACCTGTTGGACTTTAACCTGGTGTTGTGAGACTTCTTACTGTGCTTACCCCAGTCCAACACCGGCATCTCCACATCATATCTGATCGAAGACAGAGGGTGGCGGTGGATGGAAAATTTTCGGACTGGAGGCAGGTTGCTAGCGGAGTGCCACAGGGATCAGTGCTTGGTCCTCTGCTCTTTGTGATTTTTATTAATGACTTAGAGGAGGGGGCTGAAGGGTGGATCAGTAAATTTGCTGATGACACCAAGATTGGTGGAGTAGTGGATGAGGTGGAGGGCTGTTGTAGGCTGCAAAGAGACATAGATAGGATGCAAAGCTGGGCTGAAAAATGGCAAATGGAGTTTAACCCTGATAAATGTGAGGTGATTCATTTTGGTAGGACTAATTTAAATGTGGATTACAGGGTCAAAGGTAGGGTTCTGAAGACTGTGGAGGAACAGAGAAATCTTGGGGTCCATATCCACAGATCTCTAAAGGTTGCCACTCAACTGGATAGAGCTGTGAAGAAGGCCTATAGTGTGTTAGCTTTTATTAACAGGGGGTTGGAGTTTAAGAGCCGTGGGGTTATGCTGCAACTGTACAGGACCTTGGTGAGACCACATTTGGAATATTGTGTGCAGTTCTGGTCACCTCACTATAAGAAGGATGTGGAAGCGCTGGAAAGAGTGCAGAGGAGATTTACCAGGATGCTGCCTGGTTTGGAGGGTAGGTCTTATGAGGAAAGGTTGAGGGAGCTAGCGCTGTTCTCTCTGGAACGGAGGAGGTTGAGGGGAGATTTAATAGAGATTTATAAAATGATGAAGGGGATAGATAGAGTGAACGTTCAAAGACTATTTCCTCAGGTGGATGGAGTATTACAAGGGGGCATAACTATAGGGTTCGTGGTGGGAAATATAGGAAGGATATCAGAGGTAGGTTCTTTACGCAGAGAGTGGTTGGGGTGTGGAATGGACTGCCTGCAGTGATAGTGGAGTCAAACACTTTAGGAACATTTAAGCGGTTATTGGGTAGGCACATGGAGCACACCAGGATGATAGGGAGTGGGATAGCCTGATCTTGGTTTCAGATAAAGCTCGGCACAACATCGTGGGCCGAAGGGCCTGTTCTGTGCTGTACTGTTCTATGTTCTATGATCTTTAATGTTTTAAACAGAACTAAAGCCATTATTTTATATCTGTTTTTGACTTGTATATAGGAAGAATCTTTGATTTGTTAATTTGTTGTTGGCACTTTTTCTGGAAGCTGAATAAAATTACTATTTTGGACTGTATTTTCCTTTTTTACAGCAGAGTTTTTTAGTCAAACCATTTGAAAGTTACTGAGTGTTGGTGTGGGGCAGATTTCTGCCCACTGCTGCATCTTCACCTTGTTGTGCAAACTGCAGCCCAGAGAAAATTCCATAGAAGCCGCAAGTCACATGGCCCAACTAGCCTGTCCTGGTGTTTATAATCCACAAAAGACCATTTCTATTTTATCCACCTCACCTCAGCTTCCCTTTTTACTCAATTTTGTGCTGATATGAGCTTGCTGGTAGAGTGACTGGTCAAACAATAATAAGAAATAGGAGCAAGAGAAGACCCCATGATCTGTCAAGCCTTCTCCACCATTCAATATGATCATAGCTATATTGGGCCTCTATCCCACTTTTCCACTCGCCCTTCATATTCTCTGATTCCCCAAGGAACCAAATATCTGTCCAAATCTGCCTTAAGAATATTCAATGATGGCACATCCAAAATCCCTCTGGTGTAGAGAATTCCAAAGATCCATCACCTTTTGAAGAAAAGTCTCTTCATCTCAGTCCTAAATCATCTTCTCCTTACCCTGAATCTATGTCCCCCATCTTCTGGACACCACAGGCAGGGGAAACAATGTTTCACTACCTACCCTGTCAAGCCTCTTCATGACTTCAAGTTTTTTTAACATAGTAATATAGGCCATTTGACCCACCGAGTCTGCCCCATTATTCAATTAGATCAATGACAATAATCTCTCCCTCCATGTCAACAAAACAAAGGAGATTGTCATCGACTTCAGGAAGCGTAGTGGAGAACATGCCCCTATCTACATCAATGGGGACAAAGTAGAAATGGTCAAAAGCTTCAAGTTTTTAGGTGTCCAGATCACAAACAACCTGTCCTGGTCCCCCCCATGCTGACACTATAGTTAAGAAAGCCGACCAACGCCTCTACTTTCTCAGAAGACTAAGGGAATTTGGCATGTCAGCTACGATGCACCATGGATGTATCACAGCTTGGTATGCCTCCTGCTCTGCCCAAGACAGTAAGAAACAACAAAAAGTCGTGAATGTAGCCCAATCCATCACGCAAACAAGCCTCCCATCCATTGACTCTGTCTACACTTCCTGCTGCCTCGGCAAAGCAGCCAACATAATTAAGGACCCCACGCATCACGGACATTCTCTCTTCCACCTTCTTCGGGAAAAAGATACAAAAATCTGAGGTCACATATCAACCGACTCAAGAATAGCTTCTTCCCTGCTGCTGTCAGACTTTTGAATGGACCTACCTTGCATTAAATTGATCTTTCTCTACAATCTAGCTATGACTGTAACACTACAGGCCCAATTTTACCATCAAGTTGCGCTGCGCCCATTTTCAGGTGCAAAAGCTTGGTAAAGTCAGATGTGAGGCGAGTAGCACAATCCACGCCCGCCTCCATGCTGTTTCCCCCTTTACAAGGCCCTAAAATGGCCGCGATCGGGACCACACCCGAAGCAGGCGCGACGGCCATTTAAATGAATTTGCATGCATTTTTAAATTGACTTAATGGGCTGCACGCCCAACCTTACCGGCACTTCCCCCTTTACCATCGTGTTCGCCCATCCCGAATTGGCATGAAGCAGACATGCTCCACAAAAGTCCGATTCGGGCGTTCCAGTTAGTGAGGAGATAAGTGCCGAGCATCCAACGCCTCTCTGCTTGAGACCGGTGGGGGGTGGGGGTGGGGGCGGGGGGGAGGGCAGGGAGGAAGGTGGGTCCGACAGCCCTCTGTTTGAGATAAGTGCGGGGGGAAGGGGGGTCCACTGCCACTCTGCCTGAGATCATTGGGGGGAAGGGGGGGTCCCGTTGCCACTCTGCCTGAGATTAGTGGGGGGAAGGGGAGTCCACTACCACTCTGCCTGAGATCATTGAGGGGGAAGGGGGGGTCCCGTTGCCACTCTGCCTGTGATCAGTGAGGGAGAGAGGCCTGTATTTGATCTGGGTGGGGGGATAATGGGGTCAGTAATGTTGGGGGGATGGGGTAATGTCTGTGGGGGACGGGGGAGGCATTATCCTGCCCAGGAGCAATGTAAGAAGTTTAACAACACCAGGTTAAAGTCCAACAGGTTTATTTGGTAGCAAAAGGAGCAATGTGGCAGGGGAGCTTCATTCTATCATTTTTTTTGCGCATGCGCCAATCGGAGCTGCAGGATTTTGGGCGCACTAAGCCCCACCCACAGACTTGTGCAACATGATTCATAATCACTGATATTTTTGCAGGCAGGGTGTATATGGGGCACCTGAGAACGAGTCTAAAAGTTAGATCTGAAACACTCCCAGTTTCAAGTCCCCCAACACTTAGAATCAAAATGGTAAAATAGGGCCCTACATTCTGCACTCTCTCATTTCCTTCTCTATGAACAGTATGCTTTGTCTGTATAGCATGCAAGAAACAGTACTTTTCACTGTATTTTAATACATGTGACAATAATAAATCAAATCAAATCAAAATCACAGCTGATCATCTCCCTCAATGCCACATTCCAGCACTATCTCCATATCCCTCGGTATTGTTAGTCTCCAGAAATGTCTCTATTTCTCTCTTGAATGTGCTCAATGATTGAGCTTTGTCAGTCCTCGGGTTAGAAAATTCCAAAGATTCACCATCTTCTGGGAGAAGAAATTCCTCCTCATCTTCCTCACTTTGGTAGACAATGCCAAAACATTGATTCTGGCTTTAGGTAGTATGTTAGTTTCCACGTTTCACAAGTTGGTGTTAGAATGTTCAGGATTTATGAATGGCTATACTTCAAAATGTCAATTCCAAAGGGAAGCTAGTTAGCATTTCTACCTGGATACAAGGCCCAAGTGGTTCTTTTAAGTTTCAGCTTTGCAACCATACTCCCCCCGGAACCCAAAGACTTTGGTTTTCATTATATAAGTGTGGGGCTTAGGAGAGAATATTCCATAGCAGACACTATGCATTGAATTGTAAGCTCTTTTGGAGATATCTCTGAATCTTAGACAGTCTATCTGCAAGAATCTGAGACAGAGAGAAGAGAGACATCAGAGAGATAGAGACAGCCAGCCTCTATTGTTCACTACACCAAATGCAGGTGAGGCTCATGCTCAAATTTAAGAGGTCAATTCCATGAGAATTTAAGCAGGGCTGGAAGATTTGCCTAAATTTGGTTTCAGGGATTAGAAGTATCAGACCTTCAAGAAATCAATACCCAACATTTTTTTCTTCATATATCACTTGTTTACTCAACACTCTGTGTTTAACATGTAATCATATACAAATATACCTTTTGTTAGATATTTCTCTTAAGGGAGTCAATTCACAACCAAACACCTCCAGAGGGGCCACGGACAAATCTCAAATCAAACAATCCTATAGGGATAATAAACTAATCTGGCCTTGAATGGGAAATACTATGCCCTGAAGTAGCAACTCTGCTATTTGAACACATACACAATGTCTCCTGTTTTGTTTTGGCAAATACAACACATTTCACCCCACACCCCTCAGGGCAGATGCAACAAATTTTGGCACCGTAGATGGGTCAAGTGATACTTCTTCTCCAGATGAGTTATGATGAAGTGAAGCTGGTGTACAGGGGATACACAATGAAGTAACACTGGTGCAAAACAACAGTGTCATGTCTGATCTCATTGGTGATATCAATGATCAACAATGTAGGAAAGAGAATGTCAAGCTTTTGGACCCAAGTGTGAACTGAACTCAACCTTACAATGAAAGAGGCAATTACTTCACAGAAGACTGAAGGAGTTCAACAAGGATACGGTGACTTTCTCAGACATTCACACATAATGACTTAGATCAACCAATTTTAGAGTCCAGGGAGGCAGAGATTAATTATATTCCCATTCCTCCACATCTGCAAGCTGGTATTCTCTGCAGCAAATATACTTACTCTCTTATAGTTCACAGCAACTTGGTCTCTCGCACTGCCTGCATATAATCCCAGACTCCACACAAGCCAAGTCTCCAGCAGCTTATACCAACAGAAGCATAGAAACATAAATAAAGGGGCAGGATTAGGCCATTCAGCCCTTTAAGCCTGCTCCTCTATTCGACACGATCACGGTTGATCCTCTATCGCAATGCCATGCTTCAGCAATCTTTCAATACCCTTTGACACCTTTAGACTATCTATTTCCTTCTTAAATATATTCAGTAACTTGGATTCCACAGGCTCCTGCGGCAAAGAATTCTACAGGTTTAGCACCCTCCAAGTGAAGTCATTTCTTCTTAGTTCTAAATGGCCTACCCGATATCCCGAAACTGTGATCCATTGTCCTAGACCCCCCAAGCAGAGGAAATACATTCCTACATCCAGTCAGTCCAGCCCTGTCAGAATTTTATATGTTTCAGTTAGATCCCCTTGCATCCTTCTCATTTCCAATGAATAAGTTTTATTTATGAATGTCACAAGTAAGCTTACATTAACACTGTAATGGAGTTACTGTGAAAATCCCCCAGTTGCCACATTCAGGCATCTGTTCAGGTACATTGAGGGAGAATTTAGCAGGGCCAATGCACCTAACCAGCACGTCTTTCAGACTGTGGGAGGAAATCCGGAAAACCTGGAAGAAATCCACACAGACACGGGAAGAACATGCAGACTCCGCACAGGAAGTGACCCAAGCCGGGAATCGAACCTGGGTCCCTGGCGCCGTGAGTCAGCAGTGATAATCACTGTGCCACCATGCCGCCCACAAGCACAGTTGACCCAATATCCTCTCATACGATATTCCTGCCATTCCAGGAATTCACTGCACTCCTTCACTGGCAAGTACATCCTTTCTTAGACAAGGAAAGCAAAACTGCACACAACACTCCACATGTGGTCTCATCAATGTCTTGTAAAGCTACAGCAAGAAATCCTTGCTCCTGTACTCAAGTCCTCTTGCAATGAAGACCAACATGCCATTTGCCTTCCTAACTGCTTGCTGTACCTGTATATTTGATTTCAGTGATTGGTGTACAAGGACACCCAGGTCCTTTTGAATGTCAACATTTCCCAATATACCACCACTTTAATAATACTCTGTCATTCTATTTATCCACCTGGTGAACAACTTTATATTTATCCACAATATACTGCATTTACCCACTCACTTAGCTTGTCTAAATTGCCTAGAAGGTTCTTTACATCCTCTGTACCATTCACGTTCCCACAAGCACCGATCCCTGCTAGACCCCACTAGTCACTTCCTGCCACTTTGAAGAAGATCCACTTATTCCTACTTTTCATTTCCTGTTTGCTAACCAATTCTCAATCCATGCCATTATATTAGTCCCAATCCCATGTGCTTTAATTTTGCACACTAATCTCCTATGTGGGATTTTATCAAAAACTTTTGAAAATCCAAGTACACCTTATCTAACCCTTATCTATTCTACTAGTTACATCCTCAAAAAACTCCAGTAGATTTGTCAAAGATGATGCCACCTAAGAAACAACTGATGCCTACAGAACCCAATCCAGCCGCCTCACACTCTAACTTGTAACCAGCTGAAACCACATTACCTGTCAATAACACAACACCTGCAATATCCAGCAGTCCAACATTTTAAACAGCCATGATGCTCCATCAGCCAATCTGGTGGAAAACACAAGCAGCATCAACTAGCAGCATCCTAGGAAAGCCAACCTAAGCGATTCACCAACCATCCTTTTCCCTTACATCCTCAGCCAATTGTCACCATTGGCAGACTTCCAGAGCCATGCTGAGATTAAATAAAATAAAGATCTAAGTATCTATCACAGATTCTCTGTACAAAAAAAACTTGTGAATGAAAGCCTATTCAATACATTTAAATCCCCTCAAGTACTTAATACTTTACATTTGTATTAATAACCACACATCTCCTTTAACAACCTCTTTCAGCTGTCAATCAAACTGTGAACTTTCAGCCCCATACCCACTACAATGATGATAGGTTGTGGACAGCAATGAATCATTCATTAATCATTAATAATATTATAACAATATTGAGGTTGTACTAACAAGCAGCTATTGAAACTGATAACACAGGTTTTATTCAACCCACACAGTTTATTTTTTCAATTTTTAAAGATCAGGTTATTTAAATAACTTGACAGCCAAACAATTCTATGCACCTTATATGCCCTTTATGAGTATTTATGTTTGGTCTAAAAATTCATAACTCATAAGAATTAATTCATAAGAGGCAGGCCATTTAAGAATGTGATGAGGAGGAATTTCTTCATTCAGAGAGTGATGCATCTTTGGAATTCTCTATTCCAAAGTGGTTTGGAAGGTTAACCATTGAGCATGTTCAAGACAGAAATTGATTGATTTCTGATTATTAATAGTGTCAAGGGATATGGAGATAGTGTAGAAAAATGAGGTAGATGATCCTCGACAGGAATCTCAGTGGAAGTTTGAAGGCGATTATTTTAGATTTCTCTTATTTTAGGCAGAATACAGACACTGACAGAGCTAACAGTAGGGAGATGAATGATAACTTATTAATGCAGTAAGAGACTTTAAACAATAACGATGATTTTAAGACATATATGTTGATATTTTAAATGCATTTTAAAGTATTTTACTGTGATTAACATTTCGGTCAATGCAAGGTACGGAAAGGCATAATGGGAAAGTTCAATAGTTTAGAGCAAAAGGTATGGGAAGCCTTAGTTAGTAGACTCATATCTGGGAGATAATTATAAGGGAACACATTTTGCAATTTTATGAATAAATGGTTCGCAGCCCAGACTTAGATTAGACATGCCCCTGGATGCAGAAAAACATGTCTACTCAACTTGGTGGTGAGCCGATGGGAACCTCAACTTTAACCTTTATAGTGGTATTTACCGTATCCAGGCAATGGGGAAGTAATTTTAGCCAAGGGGGATGTAACGGCCGGTTAGTAATGGACAAATGAGAAACCATTATGCTTGGAAGTACTGAGCAATTGGCTGAAATAACTGACAAAGATTTATATTGATGTATGGACATTAAATGAAATTAGTTTTAAACTAATGAAAGGCGGAGAATCAGATTAAGAAAATGTATAACTGTCCTGTTTTTTACTGATAACATTAGAACTTATTAAAGCGGTCCAGGTATTCTGTATCTGAGACCATCAATATAACTTCTCCTATTGATCACTGGTTTTTTAATAACATTTTACCTTTATACTGTGACATTGGTTTCCTGAGTATATTTGCCACCTTGTCGGAAAACCCCACTAACAAGGTCCATTCTTCTAAGGTAAGTTCCCCATACCTCAGTTCCCTTAGGGATTAGCAGATGGATATGTGTGAGAACACAACTGCTGATGAGTGAGCACCTACCATATTGGTGGCAATGGGATCAGGCTGCAGCATCTCCTATGGAGCTTAGTCAAAGTGTTTGGGTATTCCAGTGGCAATTTTTAAAAGCGGCATCTTGGCCTTTTGGCTAAGATGCAAATGAGATCAAGCCTTGGAGGAGGAAACCACCCCCTCCTCCAATCAGCTTGGCTCATGTAGATCAGGCCCAAGACAGGGGTTGCATACCCTGTCTTGTCAGCTTGGATCGGAAATGTCTCAACTTGTTGAGACTCTGAATTGGACTTGATTTGATTGAATTGGAAAAGTATTTTAAAAAAATCAACTGCTGCTGGAGGGTCATCAACTCGGTGAAGGACGCGCTTTGGTCCGCCCGAAACTTGCTGATCTTCCAGCTGAAAGAATTGTCCTCGACCGAGTGTTGCAGACTGGCACATTCCAAGGTCCAGGACTACGTGCTCAGGGACGCGCTCAAGCTTGGGGCAGTCGCTGCAAAGGCACAATGGAGAAAGGTCACTGTGTAAAGCGTCTCAACCGAGGCAGACCGAGGGCCAGGTAACTGCAGAATACCCTCGGCCTGCGTAACTGTGTGCCAACCTGAAAAATAACGGCACACTGTAAACTCTGATGTATGTACATAGTTTTTAAGTAATGAAATGTAATGAATGTAATGCTTTGTAAATAAGCACTGTATTGTACTGTAAAAATGATTTATTTTTTGCACTGTTTGTAACTTTTGGATCTGTCGTTTGCAATGTCTTATTTGAGAGTTTTTTCTATGAATAAAGTATATTTTTGAAATAAAAAAAATTCCAGTGGCATCTTTTGCAAAACTCACTCCAGAATGGTCTGATGTCACACACGTTCAAATGGCCCAAAGTCAATACCTATGGTTCCAGCTACATAGGCATTGTGCCTGTTCTTTTGGGACAATTGTTGCTGCCTTTGGAATTTATACATGCAACAAAATAAATTGAACTGAAGCAATGACACTGGAGTGCAGTGTAGTGTCAGAACTGAGCTTCTCCACTGCATGGCAGAACCCAGTACTGAACTTCAGACGGACAATTCTCTCTGTGATATCAACTATTATAAAACATACTTTCCAGTATATTGCAGACCAAACTGCAGAGTAAACTACTCACCAGCAGAGGGTGCCATTGCTTACATTTGATTTATTTTGTCACATGTACAAGTTTAAATTTATTTATTAGTGCCACAAATAGGCTTACATTAACGCTGCAATGAAGTTACTGTGAAAATCCCTGAGTCGTGACACTCCGGCACCTGTTCGGGTACACTGAGAGAGAATTTAGCATGGCCAATGCACCTAACCAGGGACCTGGGTTCGATTCCCGGCTTGGGTCACTGTCTGTGTGGAGTTTGCACATTCTCCTCGTGTCTGCGTGGGTTTCCTCCGGGTGCTCCGGTTTCCTCCCACAGTCCAAAGATGTGCGGGTTAGGTTGATTGGCCATGCTAAAATTGCCCTTAGTGTCCTGGGATGCGTAGATTAGAGGGATTAGTGGGTAAAATATGTAGGGATATGCGGGTAGGGCCTGGGTGGGATTGTGGTCGGTGCAGACTCGATGGGCCGAATGGCCTCTTTCTGTACTGTAGGGTTTCTATGATGATTTCTATGGAACCAGTGGGAGGAAACCAGAGCACCCGGAGGAAACCCCTGAGACACAGGGAGAACGTGCAGAGACCGTATCCAGGAATCGAACCTGGGTCCCTGGCGCTGTGAGGCAGCAGTATTAACCACTCTGCCACCATGCCACCTACAAGTTTATATCTGAAAGCTTTATTGATTATTTGTCTCATTATGTTCCAGCTCTGGAGCATCAACTTTAGTGGATTTGGTTATAAATTTCCAGTTGGATATTTATCTTTATAAACTATTTTATAGCACTTGATTAACCATTGTGAATTTAGCCTTGCAGTTAACTTTTACCAGTTATTGGCCTTTCTTCTTTCAAACAAATGGAACATCCCACAGTGAGATTTGTTCTGCGGAATCCACTTGTTTTTGTTTCCCATTCTCCCTCATGCACACCCAGACTCACACAGTTTTTAATCTACTTCTCCACCCTGTGTTACCTTTACAAATATAAGTTCTGATCTATCTCACTCTCTCATGCTCAATCTCTCATTCACACACAAAATCCATAGCATTACATAGAACAGAAACAGGCTAGCATTCGGGCTCCACACAAACCTCTTGGTAATTTCATCCAAACCTAGGATCGTCAACCCTTCAGAATTGCCCTGAAGTCTCCAGGAAATAGAGATTAATCTACCGCACAGCGCAGGAGAGATATTATAGCGGAATTTCATTTTAATTGTTCCCTTTTGTTTACTAGTTTTAAAATATCTGGAAAAGGAGTAAATGGTCAAGAATCATCCAATTAAATCATGAACTGCTTTCTAATTGGCCATGCCACCATGAGGATAGATGTGTTAGGTGACCAATAATGGGTCTAGGGGTGGGGCAGTTGGTGACAGGGGTTCAGGTGATGACATTGCCAGGAATGTGTCCCGCCAGAGTTGGCATCGATATCACTATATCCTTCTATTTCTTTCGTCCTCATTTTAGTACCTCCTCAAGTCCATCACACCATTTAACCTTAATTACCGTTCTGCTTGCTGTTGTTTTTCATTCAAGGGCATCACTGACTAGGCCAGCATTTATTGCCCATCTCTAATTGCCCTTGAGAAGGTAGTGATTAGCTGCCTCTTGAACCGCTGCAGTCCATGTGGTGGACGCACACCCACTGTGCTGTGAGGGAGGGAGTTCCAGGATTTTGACCCAGCGACAGTAAGGAACAGCGATATATTTCCAAGGCAGGATTTGGAGTGACTTGGATGGGAAATACCAGGCGATGGTGTTCCCATGTGTCTGTTGCCCTTGTCCTTCTAGATAGTACAGTAAGAAGTCTCACAACACCAGGTTAAAGTCCAACAGGTTTATTTGGCAGCACAAGCTTTCGAAGTCTCGATCCGAAAGCTTGTGCTGCCAAATAAACCTGTTGGACTTTAACCTGGTGTTGTGAGACTTTTTACTGTGCCCACCCCAGTCCATCGCCGGCATCTCCACATCACTTCTAGATAGTAGCAGCCATGTATTTGGAGGGTGCTGTCTAAGGAGCCTTTGTGAGTTCCTGCAGTGCATCTTATAGGTGGTACACACAGCTGCTACAGTGCATCAGTCGTGGAGGGATTGAATGTTTGTGGGTGGTGTGCCAATGAAAACGGACAGCGTTTTCCTAGATCGTGTGAAGCTTCCAGTGTTGTCACACCTGCAGTCATCCAGGCAAGTGGAGATAATTCCATCACATTCCTGACTTGTGCCTTGTAGATGGTGGACAGGCTTTGGGAGTCAGAAGATGAGTTGCTTTCCACAGGATTCCTAGCCTCTGGCCGGCTCTGGTAGCCACAGTATTTATATGGCTAGTCCTGTTCAGTTTCTAGTCAATGGTATCCCCCACAATGTTGATAATGGAGGTTAAGTGATGATAATGCCATAGAATGACAGGGAGTGATGGCGAGGTTCTCTCTTGTTGATCATTGCCTGGCACTTGTGTGGAGCAAATGTTACATGCCGCTTGTCAGCCCAAGCATGAATATTGTCCAGGTCTTGCTGCATCTGGACATATACTGCTTCAGTATCTGAGGAGTTTCCAAAGGTGCTGAAAATTGTGCAATTATCAGTGAACATCCTCACTTCTGAACTTATCATATAATCATAGAATCCCGACAGTGTAGAAGGAGGCCTTTCAGCCCATCGAACTTGCATCAACAACAATCCCACCCTGGCCCTATCCCTATAACCCCATGTATTTTCCCTGACACTAAGGAGCAATTTAGCATGGCCAATCAGCCTATCCCACACATCTTTGGAGTGTGGGAGGAAACCCATGCAGACACGGGGAGAATGTGCAAACTCCACAGAGACAGTCACCCAAGGCCGGAGTCGAACTCGGATCCCTAGCACTGTGAGGCAGCCACGCTAACCACTGTACCACCATGCCACCCTTATGGTAACAGGAAAGTCATTGATGAAGCAGCTGAAGATGGTTAGGCCTAGGACACTATGCTGAGGAACTCCTGCATTGATGTCCTGGAGTTGAGATGATTGACCTCCAACCACCACAACCATCTTCCTTTGTGCCAGGTATGACTCTAAGCAGTGGAGAGTTTTGCCCTGATTCTCATTCACTCCAGGTCTGCTAGAGCTCCTTGATGCCATACCCGGTCAAATGTAATATGCATGCAATCACTGGAAGGGAAGTGTGTCATGTGATCCAGTTTCAGTTTCACTTTGGTCTGTGAGCAGAACACAACACACACTGCTCTGCTGATGGCCTTAGGTTTTCTACCTTTGAATAAATGTTCTCACGTCCTTTGTCTAATAAATTAAGCCACATCGTGTCAACACAAACCCTTATGAGTGATTTGAGCCTTTAAATCATTATAAAAATACAATGTAGTGAGTCCCATATTATAACCACTCATTGGGGAAGAAGTTCCTTGAAATCCCTGTTGGATTTATTAATGGCTATCTGATATTCATAGTCCCTAATTTTGGTCTCCCTGTTGTATTACCTCTTTCTAGACTAATACAAAGGGATCTGAAGATAGACTTGGAGTTTGAATACAGAACAATAACGGAGGCTTCTTCTTGCTGATGCTGCTACATGTGCCGCTTTGTATGTAGGGAATTGTATGTGGCATCGCATCACTTCTTTTAATTACATAATTACTTACACAAACATATTTAAATGAGTGTACTCTACAAATCAGCAAGCACACTATTACAACTTCCACCTTTCCTTGAATTAAATAAAAATCAATACTGCCTGACATAGAATCCCTACAGTGCAGAAAGAGGCCATTCGGCCCATCGAGTCTGCACCGACCACAATCCCACCCAGGCCCTACCCCCATATCCCTACATATTTACCCACTAATCCCTCTAACCTACGCATCTCAGGACACTAAGGGGCAATTTTAGCATGGCCAATCAACCTAACCCGCACATCTTTGGACTGTGGGAGGAAACCGGAGCACCCGGAGGAAACCCACGCAGACAGGAGGAGAATGTGCAAACTCCACACAGACAGTGGCCCAAGCCGGGAATCGAACCCAGGTCCCTGGAGCTGTGAAGCAGCAGTGCTAACCACTGTGCTACCATGCCGCCCTTAACACCGACATTAACACCAACATGAACAAGTAACCCAGATGACAATTGGCAACTAAACCCACTGTTTACAGATGACATCCAACTGTGGCCAGGCGTTACCTATGCTTCATATTCTCAGAAGTGTGCTGGTCTTCCATTGATTCACCCTGACCTTGTAACTACTACACATGATTTTGAACTCTTTGTTCTCTTACTCTGAAGAATGCGTGTGGGTTGATCATGTTCTTGTACAATCGTTCTGATGTTCAGTCTGTTGTTCATTGCTTCTTCATCTGTAGAACATACATGCTTGCATGTAGGTGATGATGGCTGGTCACCTTATGCATGACTCGCAGAGAGCTCCTACAGGTGAAATTGAATCCTTCACAGTGCCTTACCATTTGGTGTTGTAACCTCATACAAGCATGATTCTTTACAGGCGTCTGTACTTAGATCTTGGGGCCAATTCTCCCAAAAAATTCTAAGTGCTGAATTCACGGATAAAATGGTGTAAATCACAATTGCTTTTTCAGTGGGAGTTCAGGTTCGAATTTCCCACACTCTGTGCACTGCAAAAGTCACAATTGTGAATATCGTTAAAGGCTCAGGGGGGAGGGGTCTATCCAGAATCTGACAGTTCCAGGCTTCTGCACTTGCACAATGGCCCCAAACTGTCAGCCTCTGGTTTGCTGGCCACCTCGATCGCTGGCCAGCCCAGGGCCCTCGCAGTGCTGCTCCCCAGCCTCCCCCCACCACCCTCCCCCACCCCCCTCCCCCAGCCCGATCGCAGCTCCTACAAGCATTCCCGGGCCAGCCCCAACCTTCCCTCCTATACCAGAGCTCCCCCCCCCCCCCCCCCGCCACCCCACTCAGCAGTGATGATCCCCCTACCCCCCACCATCCCGGCAGATCCCTCCTCACAGGAGGCAGACCTCCCCGGCAGACTGCCCCCCCACCCCCCAGCCCACCCTAATCGCTGGCCTCTCTCCAGCCCCAGTCGATCCAAATGGCAAAGTGGCAACAGGACACCCCCATCAATCGCCCCTAAGCCCCACTCCATCAGGCCCCACCCAGATAGGCCCCACCCCTTTCTACTGCCCGATGCCTGATGGGCAGTGCCAAGGTGCCCCCTGGGCATGGGCATTTTGCATCCTCTGCCACCCGACCCCCTGGTGGGTCCTGATTGCCCCCCATTCACTCCAGCGGGGTCTCCCGTTAGTTCCCCACAAGTAGGGAGATACTCTAAACCCTATCGGAGTGAATTTGCATTGGAGCGGTGGGAGATGCTATCAGGCCCAGAGAATTCAGTCCTGGGCCCGATAATCACATTCAAATAACATTAAAAATAGATTTAAATTATTTATCTGGTCTTCCCACTGGTTTCCTGCGTGGTCCCAACCGCATCGGATTTCCGATGGTGAGAGATGCGCATGTGTCAGGAATGCATACGTCAATCCCACAAATCGACACACATATGCATCTCCCGACCGGATCCGCCAAAAAATTAGCATTCGGAATGGGAGAATCACCCTCATAGTTTCCAAACACTCTTTGTTCAAGTTTCTCTCCAGACCATCCATTCAGCCATCCCGTTTGACCAAGGATTGCAAGATGATGACATTTCATGGTTAATGTACCATCATTGACACATGTCCTGGAATGTTTTTCCATTGTATTGTGGACTGCAGTTAGATACTACTTCTATTGGGGCACCACAAAGACTAACGATAGTGCAACAGTGCTGCCCCTGCTGCTCTCAAACTTTCTCAGGCTGCTGAGCAATAGAGAATTTTGTAGCTACTCAGTCATGGTCAATGGTCATCTCCATCCACCATGACCACATTTGGAACTGTCTTGGTCATAGTGTGGATGGTATGTCACACAGTTGAATATGTTGACTATCTTGGTGTTCCTCTTACACATCACCACTTGATCAATGTCCTTGCTGATGCCAAACCAAAATAACAAGGGAGTTCTCTCAACCTATGATTTCTATGATTTCTATGAACCTCTCTATTCCCATGTGTCCTTGGTGGAATTGAGCAAATATGTAGGACTAGCTGATGCGCATCAACTGGACACGAGGCACAAAGCTTCGGTAAAAGAAGGCTTTTATTAACTAACAATGGAACTATCAGAACTTTAACACACTATCCCAGACTGAAGAGGTCCCGCCCGAGCAGGGGGTCTTATACCTCTCCCAGGAGGCGGAGCCCAACTGGGATGTGCCACAACAGTTACAACCACAGGTGTATCAATCCCACCCTAGCCCAACAACAACATTAGAACAATCCCACAGTGGGAACCAACGATGGTTCACCACATTCACCCTTCCTTTGAGAACAAAGGCCGGCGGGATACGAAAACAGACTAAAATGTCAACAGATTACAAGTCCAGACGGTCTGGAGGACCGCACCGTCGTTGTGACCTCCTCAATACCGGCGGTGACACCGGAGCAGGTGCTTGCGGTGGCGTTCTCCCCAAAACAGCGTCCGGCTGTCCTCCCACGGACTCACAGGCCGGTTGACCCTGATGAAGCGGTAGTGCAGGGGATCCTGGTACATTCTGCGATGGCGACGATCTTCGGGGCTCAGGCAAGCTGTGCATTGGAGTAAAACTGTTAAGCACTGGTCTCGGTGCTGACCGCGCCACGTCCGGGGGAGAAATAAGGGATAAGGGATTCGTCACTGGGGGTATGGGAGCGACAGGAGTTGCTACGTCCCCTGCGGGCGCCAGGTCTCGGATCGAGACTGTGTCCTCTCGCCCGTCAGGATATGCCACATAGGCATACTGAGGGTTGGCGTGGAGGAGGTGGACCTGTTCGACCAAGGGGTCGGACTTGCGGGCCCTTACATGTCGCCGCAGGAGGACGGGTCCTGGGTACGTCAACCAGGCTGGTAAAGATATCCCCGAGGACGACTTCCGAGGGAATGAGAACATCCTCTCGTGGGGAGTAGCATTGGTTGCCGTACACAGGAGGGAGCGAATGGAGTGAAGCGCATCAGGGAGGACCTCCTGCCAATGGGAGACTGGAAGGCCTTTGGACTTCAGCGCCAATAGGACAGCCTTCCAGACTGTAGCATTCTCTCGTTCCACCTGTCCATTACCCCTAGGGTTGTAACTCGTGGTCCTACTCGAGGCAATCCCGTATGAGAGCAGGAATTGCCTCAAGTCATTACTCATGAACGACGAGCCCCTGTCGCTATGGATATAGCTGGGGTACCCGAACAGGGTAAAAAGATCACGGAATGCCTTGATCACCGTGGCAGCCGACGTGTCCGCACAGGGGACAACAAATGGGAACCGGGAGTACTCATCTACTATGTTCAGAAAGTACACGTTCCGATCTGTTGAGGGAAGGGGGCCCTTAAAATCCACACTCAGCCTCTCGAAGGGGCGAGTGGCCTTGACCAAATGTGCCTGGTCAGGTCGGTAAAAGTGCGGTTTGCATTCCGCGCAAATCCGACAGCTCCTTGTCACCGACCTGGCGTCCTCCACCGAGTAAGGCAGGTTGCGGGCTTTGACAAAGTGGTAGAGCCGAGTGACCCCAGGATGGCACAGGTCATTATGGAGGGCGTTCAAGCGATCCTCCTGCGTAGTAGCACATGTTCCGCGCGAGAGGGCATCCGAGGGCTCATTGAGTTTCCCTGGACGATACATGATATCGTAGTTATAGGTGGAGAGTTCAATTCTCCACCGCAAGATCTTATCATTCTTGATCTTGCCCCTCTGCGTGTTGTTGAACATGAACGCCACGGACCGCTGGTCCGTGATCAGGGTGAACCGCTTTCCCGCCAGGTAATGGCGCCAGTGTCTGATGGCCTCCACAATGGCCTGGGCCTCCTTTTCCACCACTGAATGCCGAATTTCGGAGCCTTGGAGGGTGCGGGAAAAAAAACGCGACGGGCCTGCCCGCCTGGTTTAGTGTGGCGGCCAGGGCGAAATCAGATGCATCGCTTTCCACCTGAAAAGGGATGGATCCGTCTACCGCGTGCATCGTGGCTTTCGCGATGTCGTGTTTCAATTCCTTGAAGGCCAATTGGGCCTCTGGCGTGAGTGGAAAAATCATGGACTTAATAAGCGGACGGGCTTTGTCCGTGTAGTTGGGGACCCACTGCGCATAATAGGAGAAGAAGCCTAGGCATCTTCTCAGTGCTTTTGCGCTAGCGGGCAAGGGAAGTTCAGCAAGGGGGCGCATACGGTCTGGATCAGGGCCAATGACCCCGTTTTCCACCACGTATCCCAGGATGGCTAACCGGCGCGTACGGAATACACACTTCTCCCTGTTGTAGGTCAAATTCAGGCGAGATGCAGTGCGTAAAAAGTTCTGGAGATTTGTGTCATGATCCTGCTGATCACGGCCGCAGATGGTGACATTATCCAGGTACGGGAAGGTAGCTCGCAGCCTGTTCTGGTCCACCATTCGGTCCATAGCACGCTGGAAGACCGAGACCCCATTGGTGACACCAAATGGAACCCTAAGGAAATGATACAGACGACCATCCGCCTCAAAGGCCGTGTAGTGTCGGTCCTCTGGGCGAATGGGGAGTTGGTGGTAGGCGGACTTAAGGTCTATGGTGGAGAACACCCGGTACTGCGCAATCTGATTGACCATATCAGATATGCGTGGGAGGGGATACGCATCCAGCTGCGTATATCGATTAATGGTCTGACTGTAATCAATGACCATCCGGGTTTTGTTCCCGCTCTTGACCACCACAACCTGTGCTCTCCACGGACTAACACTGGGCTGTATGATCCCTTCTTTGAGGAGTCGCTGAACCTCAGATCTGATGAAGATCCGATCTTCAGTGCTGTAACGCCTACTTTTAGTAGCGATGGGCTTGCAGCCTGGTACCAGATTCTGAAATAAAGAGGGTGTGGTGATCTTTAACCTAGAAAGATTGCAGGCGGGGCGCTTTGGACAATTTGGAGACTGCAGCTGTTCCCCCACTGTCAGCGAAGGGAGTGGCCCACCGTACTGTAGGATCACACTCTTCATGTGGACCATAAAGTTTAGTCCGAGGAGAATTGGTGCGCAAAGATGCGGCAACACAAGGAGCCTGAATCGCTCGTAAATTGTGCCTTGCACTTTCAAAGTTACCACACAACGTCCTAGCACAGCGACAGACCGGGACCTTGATGCCATAGAGATTGTCTGTTTGGCAGGTTGAACCTGGAGTCCACACCTCTTCACAGTGTCAGGGTGAATAAAGCTCTCAGTGCTCCCGCTGTCAAACAGACAATAAATTGCACGACCATTTACCTGTATATCCATCATCGAACAATCAAGCCTGTGATGCTTAGCCTGGTCCAGGGTGATCGACGCCACCGTTGGTCCGTGAACGTCACTGCAGGCAGCTGAGGTCGATGCTGAGGACCCCTGCTGGTCGCTCATGGTCATCGTCGACCAAAATGGCCGCCCCCATGAATCGCACATGGGTGAGGGCGCCAAACGTAGCGACTCCTGGTGGTCATCCTCCTCCGACTCCGTCGACCGCAATGGCGTCATCCTGGACTCGCACGTGGACGAACCCCGTGAGTACTTCGACGACGATGGTGATGATCCCCGTTCCGAAGGGTCACAGGCCGCACTGCCGTTCTTGGGCTTCGATCTGCACACCTTCGCATAATGCCCCTTTTTACCGCATGAGGTACAGACTACCGCTTTAGCGGGACACTTTTGTCGTGGATGTTTGGCTCCTCCGCAGAAGTAGCACCGCGGGCCGCATGGGGCTGCAGCCGTCGTCTGGTCCACATGGGAGCACGCCATAACACTGCACTTCAAGCCCGTGGGGCAAGGAGGGATTTGCGACTGCTCCTGCCACGTTGTCTCCACGTGGTCCTCCGGATACAGGACCAAGCTCTTCGAAGCCGCCTCAAGCATTTCAGCTAATTCCATAGCTTGGGTCAGGTTGAGATTTCCCTTTTCTAGCAGCTTGAGACAGATGTATGATGACCCGACCCCGGCCACAAACGCATCTCGGGCGAGGTCGTACATATACTGCTCAGCCGACACGGCTTTGCAGTCACTGTCCCTGGCTAGCTGCAAGAGCTCATTGGTGTAATCCTCCATGGTTTCGCCCGACTGCCGACCTCGTGTAGCGAGGAGGTAACGAGCGTGGATCTCGTTAGGAGGTTTCGTATAGCGCTTTTTAAAAGCTCGAGGGCCCTCGGGTAAGTGGTGGCCGCACGGATCGCGAGGTAGACTGTGTCGCTTACCCTCGCATGGAGGACCCGGAGTCTGTCATCATCTGTGGTGACCGCTGCGGAGGCTGCTAGGTAATCTTCAAAACACTTCAGCCAGTGGTCGAAGGTGTTAGAAGCGCCCACCGCACGTGGATCTAGCGTCAGACGTTCTGGCTTTAGGATTTGCTCCATACTCTCCTTTCTTTTTTTTCTTCCGTCGAGAGTTTAATGTTAGTTAATAAAATTGATGCGCATCAATTGGACACGAGGCACAAAGCTTCGGTAAAAGAAGGCTTTTATTAACTAACAATGGAACTATCAGAACTTTAACACACTATCCCAGACTGAAGAGGTCCCGCCCGAGCAGGGGGTCTTATACCTCTCCCAGGAGGCGGAGCCCGACTGGGATGTGCCACAACAGTTACAACGACAGGTGTATCAATCCCACCCTAGCCCAACAACAACATTAGAACAATCCAACAACAACATTAGAACAATCCCACAGTGGGAACCAACGATGGTTCACCACACTAGCTTCACTAAAATGACCATCTACTGCCCTATGGATAAAACTCCATTGGGTCGGTTAGGAAAGTCCCTGAGAACGGTGAGGATTTCTTGGATATTCTCAAGCCAACCCTCACTGACTACCTACCACACAGCTCAGAGCATGGGATCCCGAGAAGTCCTCCTCTGGAGTTCCTCTCTCTTGTTTTGATTGAAGTCCGTGGTCTCTGCGTAACAGACATCCTTGAAACTTGCACAGACTTGGTCCATCTGGCAGTTGAGTGGCACATTCCATAACTTCACAAGGTTAGGCAGTCTACTTAGCATGTCTGATATGAACATCTGGTAACTGGCTCTGTATTTGCCATCACAGTTCCATCGCTGAATCTTAGTGAGTAAGCTCTGAGTTGTGGAGTGCACTCATGAATGGTTTTCTCCAGTGGCTTATGATCTGTCTCGACTGTGAACTGTTTCCCAAGTAAGTAGGTGTGGAAACTGGTGATCCTGAAGACAAGAGTTTCTCATTTGATATTGGGGGAGTTTGCCTGCACTGGTGACAGACTTTTTGACCCAAATGCAACAGGTTTACCATCTTACAGAAGACAAGAATCATAGGATTCCTACAGTCCAGAAGAAGGCCATTTGGCCCATCGAATCTGCACCAACTCCCCAACCGAGCCTCCTACTCAGTCCTTTATCCCCATAACCCCAGGTATTTCCCCCAGTAATCCTCCTAACCTAAACATCTTGGGACACTAAGGGGCAATTTACCCAGGCCAATAGTTAGACCTCAGCTGGAGTACTGTGTACAGTTCTGGGTGCCACACCATAGAAAGGATGTGAATGCTTTGCAGAGAGTGCAGAACAGGTTTACAATAATGGTTCCAGGGATGAGAAACTTCAGTTATGAGGATTGACTCGAAAGGTTGAGACAGTTCCTTGAATGAAGAAGGCTAAGAGGAGATTTGATAGAAATGCTCAATATCACGTACAGGGAGAAACTGTTCCTGCTCATAAAAGGATCAAGAATGAAACGGCACAAATTTAAAGTGATTTGCGAAAGAAGCAAATGCGATGTGAAAATAAACTGTTTTCACATAGCAACTCGTTCAGGTCTGGAATGCACTGCCTGGAAGTGTGGTGGGGGCACAAGTTTTTCTCTCAAAGGGTCAACGCAAAGAAGAGTTTAAAGTGTCGTGGCCGATCCAACCCCACCAGAACATCTTCTCTTAAAGGGGCAGTAGTACTAATAGCTCAGGGAGGGGTAGAGGTGGTTTTAAGAAAGCAAATGAACAGAATTAACAAAAATAACAAACTTGAATTAAGCCAAAAAAAACTTTCCAAAAAAATGTCACCAGATCTCTGGCAGAAACAAGAACATAAATTTTTCCTCTCCTTATATCACAATCCAACTATTATAGCACAGGCTCAATATTGAAGCTTGGGTTTCCCTAGTCTCTGTAGTTCAATATCACACTGGGCAATGAATGAATGCACTGAACCATTAGGTAGATGCCTATTCAGTCTCTTGCAATGCTTTCCCATACTGACACACCAGGACACAATGGTACCCCCTTGCTTTCCAAAGTACACTTCCAATCCCTAGGAGTCTATCTTCAGTCTGTCGCACTCTGCTTCCTGTCCTGTGTTTACGGCAAGAGAAAAGGAGAAACTTTAAAACAATTTAGATTCAGAAGGAAAAGAAAGAAGAAGTTCACAGGCCAGAACCGAGGTCAGACATGAGAAAGGCTCAGTTGGATCTTGACTTGGAATAAGCTCCCGAGTTCTCAGCTGCATCAGTAAACATCTATCCGTTGTCCCCAGCACAGAAACAAGCGGATGTTTGTGTTCACATTACACAATAAATAATCTAAATGCACCACTGGGGTGGTCTGTGCTTGTCAAGCATAACAGCACTTTGACATGGCCAAGCAGCGAGTGATTGGAACTGGCTTGCAGCGTGAATATATTCACAAGTTTGGCAGTCTAGGCAGAACATGGTGGATTTCTGGGCAATTCTTTTAATCGTTCATCTTAAAATCCCCAGTGATTGTGAGTGTTCGACATCTTCATTCCAAACCTGCTTTCAGCATTGTAACCTCCGCTGCGGTTTGAAAAGACACAAACGTCAAATCTACACTATGAATCATAGACTCTTGCAGCACAGGAGGAGGCCATTCAGCCCATCGTGCATGTGCCAGCTCTTTGAGAGAGCTGTCCAATTACTCCCACAGTCATTGATCTTTTCCACGCAGCCCTGGCATTTCTTTTTTTTCTTCTCAAGTATTCGACCATGTCCCCTTGGAAAGATATGGATCATTTCCTGCCATTCGCTGCCCAGCTTGGCCTGGGCTTAACTCCCAAGTTGCAACTTTGCCCATTGTGTCTGCGTGAGGATCAGTCACACAAGAGCCTTAACGGGCTTTTTCATTCAGTTTTCTCACTGGAAGTCTGAAATTTTGCAAGGTGCAAACAGGGGCGGCACGGTGGTTAGCACTACTGCCTCACAGCACGAGGGACCTCGGTTCAATTCCGGCCTTGGGTCACTGTCTGTGTGGAGTTTGCACGTTCTCCCTGTGTCTGTGTGGGTTTCTTCCGGGTGCTCCGGTTTCCTCCCATTGTCAAAGATGTGAGGGTTAGGTAGATCGGCCATGCTAAATTATCCCTTAGTGTCGGGGGGATGAGCAAGGTAAATATATGGGATAACAGTGATAGGACCTGGGTGGGATTGTTCTTAGGGCCAAAAGGCCTCCTTCAGCACTGTAGGGATTCTGTGATTTTAAAGTAAAATCAGTAAAAATAATAACGGAGTTGAACAGTGGCTGTTTGTTTCCAGAATAATAGTCTTTTAGTAGTTAACAGAAGGGCTGTAACCTTCTGGAAATCTTGAACAGAGCATGTCTAAGTGCAGGTTTGACTATATTAATGGTAAGAAGACTTGGTCGAATCTAAAGCTCCGTCACACCTCTTAGTTGATGTGAAAGATCTCGTGGCACTTTTACAAAGGGCAGTTTTCCCCAGCATCCTGGCTAATATTTACCCCTCAACACTTACTAACTTAACCTAAAAAAGATGGTCATCCGATTGCGCATCTCATGTCTGCTTGGGAAACTTGCTGTGCACATATTGGCTTCAGTGTTTCGTACATTACAACAGTGACTATACTTCAAAAATACTTCACTGGCTCTGAAGCTCTTTGAGAGACCTGGCGCTATATAAATGCAAGTTCTTTCAATGAAAATGACTTCATACTAACATCAAACACTCCTCTGCTCAGGGGAAAACAGAGCCAATGAACAGCAGTAAGGCAATAGCAAGTAGAAAGTCAGGAAATAGAATATATCCTGCGTAGTCACATTACAAAATTATCTCTATCTAATCACTTATCACACCTGAATCTTCACAAATACACTCTGCATTGCAGTCTTATGTAGTCAAACACAAAAGCAGCAATTTTGCACATAGCAAGCAAGATCCCAGACATCTTAAATCCAGCACCTTAAATGTCCATGCTGTGCATTGTTACACTGTCCATAGACACTGCAGCAATTCACCAAGTATCGTTCAACAACACCTCACAGGGACTGCAGGCACGTGGAAACACCACCACTGCATGTTCCCCTCCCGGTCACGTACTATTCTGACATGCACAGGCACCTTTTACCCATCCCAACATCATCACAGGGTCAAAGCCCTACAATTCCTTTCCTAACAGCACAATGGATGCACCTACACTACAGAGACTGAAGTGATTCCAGAAAGTGACTCATTATCAATAAACACTGAATGTCAATAAATGTCAACATTCTCAGTGACTCCCACATCCCAAGAGTGAATTTTTAAAAGAACTGTGAGGTCAACGTCCAATCATTGATGCCGATGGTTAACATGGGCTTTTTGCACAGGAGAATTTGTTACTCCTTTCCGAGTGTTAAATGCCTTCTCTAAAGAATGGCAACTTTGACAGTGCAGCACTCCCTCTGCATGACATTGGAGTATCAATTGAAGATAAGAGAATTAGTGAATGGTACATCATAGAAAGAGGACATTTGATGCATTGAGCCTATACACACTATCCAGTTCGTCCCATTCCTGCTCTCTCTCTCCACAGCCCTGCACATTTTTCCCTTCATTTATGTGTGAAACTACCTTTTGAAAGTTATTATTCAATCTGCTGTCACCACCATTTCAGGTGGTTGTATTTCAGATGATAACAACTCACTGCCTGACTCAAATTTTCCCCATCTCAACTCTGGCTCTTTTCAGAATTACCTTATATCTGTGTCCACTGCTTAACATCTCTGCTACTGGAAACAGTCTCTCCTTATTTACTCTATCAACGCCCATCATTGATGTGAAGACCTCTGTCAAATCTCCTCTTAACCAGAAACAATAGCGGAAAATGCTGGAATTACTCAACAGATTTGGCAGCATTTCCGCAGTGAGAAACAAAATTTACGTTCCAGGTCAGAACCTTTCATCAGAACTGGAGAAAGTTAGAATTGTAACAGGTTTTAAACAAGTACAGAGACAAGGAGAGGTCGGGGTATCGGATGATATAAAAGAATGACAGGGTCGAGGGCAAGATACAGAAAATGATAAAAGAGATGATGGTGTAAGTAAAAATGAAATGATAATGGGACTCAAAAAAACCCCCAAAAGATCAGTCTAGAGCGAGTGCTAATGGGAAAAGTAGAATCATCAGTAACAGTTACCATACAGAAACATAATGGGGTTGAGGTTATGATCTGCAATTTTTGAGATCAGTGTTGATTCCAGAACCCTGTAAAATATCTAATCCAAAGTTGAGGTGTTTTCGCTTGATCTTACGTTGAGTTTAATTGGAGAGTTTATTATTATTGTTGAGTTTAACTGCAGAATTTCACTGGCTGTCTTGTCTGGAGACAATACACATCTTTTTAGCCTGTCTTGATGCTCTCTCCACTCCCATTGTTTTGTTTCTTAAAGACTTGATTAGTTGTAAGTATTCGCATTCCAACCATTATTCATGTAAATTGAGTCTGTGTCTTTATAAGCTCTGTTTGTGAACAGAATTCCCACTCACCTGAAGAAGGGGCTTAGAGCTTCGAAAGCTTGTGTGGCTTTTGCTACCAAATAAACCTGTTGGACTTTAACCTGGTGTTGTTAAACTTCTTACTGAGTTTAATTGGAACAATGTAGGAGGCCGAGAACCAAGAGGTTGGAGTGGGGCAGAGAATTAAAATATCAGACAATAAGAAGCTCAAGGCCATGTTTGCTGACTGAACAAGCAAGGCAGTCACCCAATCTATGTCTAGTTTCCATAATGTAAAGGAGAAAAAATCGTCAGAAGTGAAACAAGTGTACTGAATTGAAAGAAATACAAGCAAATCACTGCTTTACCTGGAAAGATGGTTTGGAGCCTTGCTCAGTGAAGGGAAAGGAGGTGAAAGGGCAAGAGTTGCATCTCGTAAGCTCACATGGAAAGGTGTCCTGGGGGGGGATGTTAGGGGTGACTGAGGAGTGATGCAAGGAGTCACAGATGGAACGATACATTGAGATTATAAAGGAAAGTGAAGTTAGGGTCACAACTGGATCTTTTCAAATAGTGAAGCAGGCTCAAGGAGCCAAATGGTTCCTATTCTTGTGAAGAATGAAATGGGAGGGGAGGAGCAGATTTGCTTGGTGGTAACATCATACATCATGGCGGCAGAAACAGAGAAGTCGAGGAAGGAAGGGAGAAGTTGGAACTGGACCTTATGAAGCTGAGGAAAGTGTGAAAGTTGGGAACTCATATTGACATATTCCAGTTTGGAATGAGAGTAGGAAATGTTGCGAGTACCATCATCAAGGTATCAGAGAAAGGGTTGAGGGAGGGGAGCAAAGTAGATTGGAACAAAGAAAGTCCCACAGATCTCATAAAAAGACAGTCATAGCTAAGGGCTATAGGAGTTCCATAGCTACACCCTTAAACAGTGAAGAGCATAAGAACATAAGAACTAGGAGCAGGAGTAGGCCACCTGACCCCCTCGAGCCTGCTCCGCCATTCAATAAGATCATGGCTGATCTTTTCGTGGATTGAGCTCCACTTACCATAACTCTTAATTCCTTTACTGATTTGATTTGATTTGTTATTGTCACATGTATTAACATACAGTGAAAAGTATTGTTTCTTGCGCGCCATATAGACAAAACATACTGTTCATAGAGAAGGAAATGAGAGAGCACAGAATGTAGTGTTGCAGTCATAGCTAGGGTGTAGAGAAAGATCAACTTAATGTAAGGTAAGTCCATTCAAAAGTCTGACAGCAGCAGGGAAGAAGCTGTTCTTGAGTCAGTTAGTACGTGGCCTCAGACTTTTGTACCTTTTTCCAGAAGGAAGAAGGTGGAAGAGAGAATGTCCGGGGTGCGTGGGGTCCTTATATATACTGGCTGCTTTGCCGAGGCAGCTGGAAGTGTAGATAGAGTCAATGGATGGGAGGCTGGTTTGCGTGATGGATTGGGCTACATTCACGACCGTTTGTAGTTCCTTGCGGTCTTGGGCAGAGCAGGAGCCCTACCAAGCTGTGATACAACCAGAAAGAATGCTTTCTATGGCGCATCTGTAAAAGTTGGTGAGAGTCGTAGCTGACATGCCAAATTTCCTTCGTCTTCTGAGAAAGTAGAGGTGTTGGTGGGCTTTCTTAACTATAGTGTCGGCATGGGGGGACCAGGAGAAGGTTGTTGGTGATCTGGACACCTAAAAACTTGAAGCTCTCAATCCTTTCTATTTCATCCTCGTTGTTGTAGACAGGGGCATGTTCTCCTTTACGCTTCCTGAAATCGATGACAATCTCCTTCGTTTTATTCAAAAATCTGTTCAAAAATCTATCTATCTTTGCCTTAAAAACATTCAATGAGTGTAGCCTCAACTGTTTCACCGGGCAGGGAATTCCACAGATTCACACCATTTTGAGTGAAGAAGTTCCTCCTCAACTCTGCTCCCCCTTAGTTTGAGGCTATGCCCCCTAGTTCTGGTTTCACCCGCCAGTGGAAACAACCTCCCTGCTTCTATCTTATCTATTCCCTTCATTATTTTATATGTTTCTATAAATCTCCCCTCATTCTTCTACATTCGAATAAGTATATTCCAAGTCTACTCAGTCTCTCCTCATAAGCCAACCCTGTCAACTAGGAATCAACCTAGTGAATCTCCTCTGCGCCTTCTCCAGTGCCAGTATATCCTTTCTCAAGTAAGGAGACCAAAACTGTACACAATACTCCAGGTGTGGCCTCACCAGCATCTTATACAGCTGCAACATAACCTCCCTATTTTTAAACTCCATCCCTCTAGCAATGAAGGGCAAAATTCCATTTGCTTTCTTAATTCCCTGCTGCACCTGCAAACCAACTTTTTGTGATTCATGCAAAAGAACATCCAGGTCCCTCTGCACAGCAGAATGCTACAATTTTTTACAATTTAAATAATTTTGCTGTTATTCCTACCATTACCCGTAATGCCGTGTGCCTTTATCTTATGCAGCAGCCTTTTGTGCGGCACCATGTTGAATGTCTTCTGGAAATCCAGATACACCACATCCACTGGTTCCCCATTGTCCACCGCGCTCGTAATGTCCTCAAAGAATTCCAGTAAATTAGTTAAACATGATTAAGTTAAGCATGAACCGATGCTGCGTCTTCCCAATGGGACAATTTCAATCCAGATGTCTCGCTATTTCTTCCTTGATGATAGATTCATGCATTTTCCCTACTACAGAAGTTAAGCTAACCGGCCTATAGTTACCCGCCTTTTGTCTACCTCCTTTTTTAAAAAGTGATGTCACATTTGCTGTTTTCCAATCTGCGGGAACCGCCCAAGAGTCCAGCGAATTTTGATAAATTACCACGAGTGTATTTGCTACTTCCCCTGCCATCTCTTTTAGTACCCTGCGAAGTATTCTATCAGGAGCAGGAGATTTATCTACCTTTAGTCCCATTAGCTTGCCCAACACTACGTCTTTAATGGTAATGATCGTCTCTAGGTCCTCACCTGCCATAGTCTTCTTGTCATCAATTTTTGGCGTGTTATTTGTGTGTCTTCCACTGTGAAGACCGACACAAAATACCTGTTCAATGCCTCAGCCATTTCCTCATTTCCCGTTATTAAATCCCCCTTCTCATCCTCTAAAGGACCAATGTTTACCTTAGCATTCTTGTTCGTTTTATATATTTGTAGAAACTTTTGCTATCTGTTTTTATATACTGAGCTAGTTTACTCTCATAATCTATCTCACTTTTCTTTAAAGATTTTCTCGTGGTTTTCTGTTGACCTTTAAAGATTTCCCAATCCTCTAATTTCCCACTAATCTTTGTCACTTGGTATGCATTTTCTTTCAATTTGATACCCTCCTTTATTTCCTTAGATATCCATGGCTGATTATCCCTTTTTCTAAAGTCCTTCCTTATCACTGGTATATACTTTGCTGAGCACTACGAAAATTTGCTTTGGAAGTCATCCACTGTTTCTCAATTGTCCCACCATAAAGGCTTTGCTCCCAGTCTACCTTAACCAACTCCTCCCTCATCCAATTCTTTGTTTAAGCACAAGACACTGGTATTGGATTTTACCTTCTCATGCTCCATCTGTATTTTAAATTCAACCATACTGCAAGGACAGCGTCTGGGACTTGAAGAAACTGTTCAATACGAGAACAGATGGAGGAGGCTGATGATGGATCAAGACAAGTTGAGCCTTCATTCAAGGAAGAAACAGTGAGTTTTCAGACTGTCCTGCTGGAGGATGGATGTGGCAAGAGAGATTGGACATCTGGAATGAGAAAGAGACAGTGAGGAAACTGGAAGCCACAGAGAGCATCGGAAGAGTAGCAGAAACAGCTGGGAAGCGTCTGGACAAGAGAGAAAAAAATAGAGTTCAGATTGGAAGAAATCAGTGAATTGGACCAGGAATAGTTTGAAACAATGAGTTAACCAAGTGGACCTTGGGAGGGAGGTAAAAGCAGGCTGCATAGGGTTAGTGGACTATGAGGTTGGTGGCCACGGAGAGCAGCTTGCCAGGAGTGATGAGCATGATGATCAGCCTTAATGTCTAGGTGTGAAGTTATGATCCAGGGGAAGTAGGATGATAACCGGAATGTTCCAGCCTTTCATGCCAGTGGAATCTTCACCAGCATGATGGGTTGGAAGTTTCCAGCCAATGTGTCAGAGAGTTTCTATTCAGCCTCAGAAGCTAAGATGCAAAACCCCCACTTGTCCAATCCCTCGACATAACTGAAATCTCTCACCCTGCTATCCCTCTGGTAAATCTCTTCTATAGCTTTGACATTTTCCAAATGTGGAATCCAGAACTGAACACAATAGTCCAGCTGAGAAGAAAGCAGTATTTTTAAAAAATGTTTAGCATATTTTGCTTAATTTAGTACTTTTATTAATAGAGGAACAGATTAAGGATCCATATGCCTTGTCAGTTTAAGATTTGTGTGACACAGCTCCAGATGTATCTACCATTTCATGCGTTCCAAGTCCTAGAGGAACTTCTCACAACTTCTGAATCAAGAGACTAGAATTCCTGCAGCCAGCTGAAGATAGCTAACATCCTAAATGTGTCAGCCAAGATGTTTATCCCAATGACTCTGTGAGTGGCACCCAGCTGGCTGGGAGACTGAGCTGGGATGGTGTTAGTATCAGTCTCTGCTCTGTGAAGATTTAACCAAACTCAACTGGTGCAGTAGAAAGGGAAGCTCGCAGCACTGTTAAAACCAAGGTGATTGGAAAATCTCATAGGCTTACACATGAAGAATGGCCCTTCGCTTGCATTTGTATAGCACCTGTCACAACCTCACAATGTCCAAAGTCTGTTCAAGTGCAGTTGCTGGTGGAACATGGAAAATTAATCAGTGCAAGGTCCCATCAACTGCAATATGATACTGATCAGACAATCTGTTCTTTAGTGGTTCCAGGTGAGGCATGAATATTGGTCAGGGCACCATGTAGAACTCTCTTACTTCAAATACTACCATGGGATCTTTTACATCCACTTGAGGCTTCAGTTTAACATTCAATCTAAAAGTCAGCACCTCACAGCTTCCCATGAAACTACATAGCAGCACAAGTCTTCTCCCTTAGAGGAGAAATGCGTCAGAAAGATTTTTTCATGTTTATGATTTAGATTGAAATATATAAGCTGTTGTTTTTACAATCATAGAGTTTCATAGAAGCAATATATCATTGTACCAGCAGATGGCAGTGCTGACACTCAGACCCAACCTACAGGTTCCATGGGGGCGATTCTCCCGAAACAATTCTGTCGAATTTGCGTAAAACCTGGAGTAAATCACGCTGCTTTTTTTCAGCGGGGTTTTCAAAATGAATCTCCCACACTCTGTGCACTGCAGAGTGCACTGGCGTAATTCACTCCAGAAATCAGGGAGCGGGGCCTATTCCCAGTCAAGAGGCTGGTAGCATTGCGCTGAGAAGGCCACTGCGCATGCGCTGATCTGTCAGCACCGAGATCGGCGCATGCACAGTGATCCCTGTCGGCATCCCGAATACTGGCCAGCCACACGACCCCCGCATCACCGGCCATGCAACCACTCCCCCCTCTCCAACAGCCCAATTACTGGTCTCCCAGACATGTCCAGGTCAGGCCAGGCCAGGCCAGCCTCCAACCCCCTGCCCCCCCCCTCCCCACCCAGCCCCCCCTCTCACACCCGACCCCACCTGACCCACCTTAATCTCCAGCCCACCCTCCCACCCACCACCAGTCCAAAATCCCCCTCCGCAGTGCCAACCCTTCTTCTGCAGCCCCGAACCCCCCAGCCGACTGCCCCCCCGCACCCGCTCCATGCCGATTTCCGGCGCGGAGTGACGGCGCCGGAAATCTGGTGCTGGGAGATGCGCGAAGATCCAGACGCCCAGCGCAAATCGGCCACCGCTAGAGTCTCCCGGCCCGCTGTGCTAAAAAAGCAGGGATGGGAGAATCGCCCCCACGTTATTATGTCTATGTCCAAATGCAGCGAGACCTGGACAATGTCCTGGCTTGGACTGAGAAATGGCAAGTAACATTCGCTCCACATAAGTGCCAGGCAATTACAAGAGACAATCGAACCATCACCCCTGGACATTTGATGGAATTATCATTGCCGAATCTTCCACTATCAACATCCTGGGGATTGCCACTGGCCAGAAACTGAACTGGACTAGCCATATAAATACTGTGGCTACAAGAGCAAGTCAGAAGCAAGGAATCCTGTGGTAAGTAACTCACCTCCTGACTCCCTAAATCCTGTCCACCATCTACAAGTGTGATGGAATACAAAAACAGTAAATACTGTAAAATCTCAGCAGGTCTGACAGCATCTGTGGAGAGAGAATAGAGCCAATGTTTTGAATTCCCTTTGTCAGAGCTGTGGTGGAGTATTCTCCATTTGCCTGGATGAGGGCAGCTCCAACAATACTCAAGGAGCTCAACACCATCAGGACAAAGCAGTCTGCTTAATTGCTACCCCTTCCACAAACATTAAGTCCCTCCACCACTGACAAACAGTGACAGCAGTGTGTACCATCTACAAGATGCACGGCAGAAACTCACCAAAGTTCCTTCGAATTCCAAACCCACGGCCATTACCATCTAGGACAAAGGTGGCAGATACCTGGTAACACCATCACCTGGAAGTTCCCCTCCAAGTCACTCACCTTCCGGACTTGGAAATATATCACTGTTCCTTCACTGTCGCTGGATCAAAATCCTGGAACTCCTTCCCTAACAGCACATGGATTGCAATGGTTCAAGAAGACAGCTCACCACCACCCTCCAAGGGCAATTAAAGATGGGCAGTAAATGTTGGCCTATCGAGCAATGCCCATATCCCATAAATGAATTTTAAAATATCCCGTTGTCCCATTACATTGGTAGTGCCTTACCAGCACAGAGCTGGTCACACATTGAGATGTAAATGTTTGTGTAGTGTTCATGGTGAAGGGACTCTCTGAATGTTTCAAGATTGAGTTTAACAGTAACTCTCCTCTTTGTCGTTTGAGGTGAAGATGACCATGCTCATTTTCTGGAGTGTTTGATAGCGTTCCCATGGTGACTGCTAAAGCCAGTCTGCATCAGGAAGACAATCCTCGCAATTATAATAGAATGCAAAATGTCAGAGAAGCTGGAAGTCGTGAGACAAAATTATAAAAGACTGGGAGCTCTCAGAGGATAAGGCAGTGTCTGTGGAGAAACAGACAAGTTAACATTTCAGGTGTGGATGCTACATCAGGGCTAGTTCTAGCTAAAGATCCACACCCGAATCACTAATTTGCCTCCATGGATGCTATCTCCCTCAGTGCTTTGGGCCCAATTTTAACTGCGTGTAAGTGAACAGGTTTTGAGTTTTAAAAAACAGGCCTTTCCGAGTCATGTCTTGTTTCCCAAACATATTGATTGTTTGGAAAATGCAGCAGAAACAACAGAGATCCCGGACAATATGAAAATGTCTATTGAGCCAGAAGATCTATGGTTGTTCACTCAGAATAAGGGTTAACTAGTGTGACAGCAAGAGGGTCTGGTCTCCATGGATAGTTCCCTCCTGCAACCCCTATTATCTTTCATGGCTAATGCTGAATACAGTAAGAAGTCTCACAACACCAGGTTAAAGTCTACCAAATAAACCTGTTGGACTTTAACCTGGTGTTGTGAGACTTCTTACTGTGTTCACCCCAGTCCAACGCCGGCATCTCCACATAATGCTGAATATACAGGCAGGTAGAATGACAGCATAGCTTCACATCCAGAGAATTGTTATCAGAGTGCCATCTCTGTAGCACTGGAGGCAAATGCGTGCGCAGGAAGATCCCACAGACAGTAATGAGGCGACTGATGACTTAACAGGGCAGATTTTGATGTTGCCTGGTAGTCTGAAGTGGGTGACAGTGAGGCATCCCCAATTTACATCTCTCCATTCACTTCAATGGAGAAAATAAACAACTGGGACAAACATCAAACAGGCTGTGAGTCTGACGGACTGTCACCAGCCGGATGCTATCACACAAACTCACATTCTACACCAACCCACTTTGGTCACAGGATAAATGTCAAACTTTTCCTTCTCATCTTCAAGTGATCCAGTAAGATTTTTAAGGCTACTTGAGAATACCAGCATTGGATATTTCAGGGAACAATTTCTCTGCTCTTTCAAGAAACTGATTGGAAGAAGGAGTGGCGCAATCTGATACCAACACTAATGGGAACAAATCATTAGATGGGTCCGAGGCACAGAGAGGCTTGCAGAATTACAGCTAGTTTTACTGCCTGTTGATGGGTTTATTCCTCACCCCTTTCATACGGTTTGTGAGTGGTAACAGCAGGATTAAGCAGCTGATGGGTTTGTTGATAGGCTGCTGTCCTCAGATGAGTTTTCTAATTATCTCTAGATTAGAGGGGTGGGCTGCTGAATTTCCATGTAAACTGAAGGGAGTGGCCCTTTCATCCTGCCTGTCCTCAATCAGCGCTGCTGAAATGCTCACCCTGGGGACCCTGAGCCTAATCCCCCTCTGTTGCTGGTGAGATGGTCAAGATAATGCAGCCTGGGCCTGTGCTGGGAACCCCGGGGCTTGTCATTTTAAAGCCACTGGAGCTTTGGGTTGGGGGGAGGGGCACATTAAACATCACACTCGCATTTCACTAAACCTCTCAACATTCTTATTTATGTAAAGGGAAATGAGTGAAATTTGTGAGTTCTGTGCTTGGCAAACAAAAGCTGAGTTATTGAAGGAGTCTGAATGAAATCTGAGGTGACGAGTATTCCTCCCTTATCGTTTCCCTCCCCTCCTTTCCTGAAGGTTTTGACTCTCCAATAGGTGAAAAAGAAAAATGAAAGACCATCATTTATACAGAGTTACCTCGGAATATCCCAAAAAAGATCTTTACAGGCAATGAAACTCCTTTCTAGTATAGTCACTCTGGCAATATTGGAATGAGATAGCACAGAAAGAGGCCATTCAATCCTTTGTACCTGTGCAAGTTCACTAATAGAGCTATCCAATTAGTCCTACTCCCCTGCTCTTCCCTCGTGGCTCTATTATGTGGCATTATTTAGCTTTATAATGTCTCTGCAAAGTGCCTTTTGACACTTTACTATGTTAAAAGGTGCTATATAAATGCAAATTATTGCTGTAAATTATTTTCCAGGATGTAAAAGATCCTTGGTCCTTCTTCAGAATAGTGCCATGGGATTTATTGCAGAGTATAGGGGCATAGGGTGCAAGAGCAAGGAGGTTATGCTGAACTTTTGCGAGACACTAGTTAGACCTCAGCTGGAATATTGTGTACAGTTCTAGGCACCCCACTATAGGAAGGATGTGAACATATTGGAAAGGGTGCAGAAGAGGTTTACAAGAATGGTTCCAGGGATGAGGAACTTCAGTTCTGAGGCATTCAAGAGGGCATTAGATGATTACTTGAATAGAAACAATGTGCAGGGGAAAAGGCAGGGTAATGGCACAAAATCATGATGCTTGCATGGAGAGCTGGTGCAGACACGATGGACCAAATGGCCTCCTTCTGTACTGGAACAAATTGTGATTCTGTGATTCCACCTGAGGGGGCCTCGGTTTGACATCTCTTCCAAAGGATGGCACCTCCAGCAGTGCAGCAGTCCCACAGTACTGGATTAGATTGTCAACTTGAATTATGTGCTCAAGTCTCCAGAATTAGAACTAAATTAGTACGAACTAGAAATTAAACCCGGGGCTATCATGGACTGGGTGTCACTCCCTGCACAAAAGTGCTGAGCCACTGAAGAAGCAGGGAGGTGAAAAGAATGCAATAAACTCTGCAGGAATTGTCCATGATGCCTCCAATTACTTGGCATCAAAGTGAGAATGTAGATTACTGTTACACCCGCCTCATAGGATCCCTACAGTGCAGCAGGAGGCATTCAGCCCATTGAGCATGCACCAGCAACATCCCACCCAGGCCCTACCCCCTGTCCCCAAGGTATTTACCCTACTAATCCCCCTGACACTAAGGGGCAATTTAGCATGGGCCAATCCACTTAACCCGCACATCTTTGGAGTGTAAAAACAGGCGCACTGGGAGGAAACGGGGAGAATATGCAAACTCTACAAGACAGTTGACCGAGGCTGGAATTGAACCCGGGTCCCTGGCACTGTGAGGCAGCAATGCTAACCATTGTGCCACCTTGCCTCCTTCAGTGTAAATCTCTTAGTGGCCATTCTTTAAGAGGGGAGCCTAGGCAGGGAGTCATTAATTTCCAGTTCGGCAAGGGCCAGATGACCGCGAGTACTGGATTAGCAGTGGATCCTGTAATGGAGTAAAGTCAATGCAGAGAAAATGGGCTGGTGTGTAATGGCTGGGCGATCCACGATTGGTAGTTTTCCGCATGTCAACAGTGCAAATAGCCATGAAGTGTCATATTTTATTGAGGTCTTGCAGCATCACAAGTGCGTAAAATCCTCGATCATTGGACAACACATTCACTTCCCAAGCAATCCGAAGCATCAACAACCTGCGCCTTTAACATCATAAAACATCCCAAGGCACTTCATGGGAGCATTGTAAAATAAAATTTGACCCTAAGACACAAACTGACAATGACCAAAAGCTTGGGTCAAAGAGGTAGGTTCTAAGAAGTGCCTGAAGGAAGAAAGAGAGAGAGAGAGTCAGAGAAGTTGAGGGGGGGAATTCCAGAGCTTGGGGTCATGCCCAGGAATGCCACAGAGGCCAGAATTAAAGGAGTGTGGATATCTCTAACGGTAGAAGGAAATGATTGAGATAGGCCAGGCCAGGAAGAAATTTCCAATCAGGGGTGAGAATTTTAAAATTAAGGTGTTGCTTAACCTGAAGCAAATGAAGAACAGCAAACAGTGGGCGGGTGGATGGACAGGACTTGCTGCGAATCAGGTCACAGGCAGCAAAGGTTTGGATGACCTCAAGTTTATGGAGAGTAGAATGCAGGAAACTGTCCATGAGGGTATTGGAATAGTCAACGGCTTGAGGTAACTATAGGGCATGAACGAGGAACCCAGGTTCAAATACTGTTCCATTCTGATTCCAAACAGTAAAGATGTATCAGTGTTTCTGGGCTGGGAAGATTAGAGAGAGGTGCAAGGAAGTATCCAGAACATCCTTAACTGATAGGTTCAAAATGCTACTTCCAGGATCAGATTCAATGTTGCACGAACTGCGAGCGAGAGGCTGGAGGCTGGCTTGCAGTTGGACATTGGACCTCATTGACATTTTGTACAAGAACTGTAGGACTTGACATACCCCCCCCACAGGCACCAGCCCCCATTGAACGGAATCAATATGGACACACTTATCAGCCAGCTGTGACTTGAAAGTCAGGCCTGGAAGGAGTGGTGGAATTGGACAAGAGCAGGGCGAGGCCAACTGTGGCAAGTACACTTTTTGTTTAAAAGTAAAACTTGCTTTTCACTGGAAGCTGTTGCCTAGACTACAGAACATTCTGAAGAAACCTGAGTGAGATTGAACCAGGGCCAATCCAGCCCATCGATCTCCAATTTCTGTGGGGGAACTAAAACAGGCATGTGGCCCTCATTCAGGTATTTGTGGACTCTGTTGCAGATATAATGAAAAATTTCAAGCGGATATTTTTCAGTCATTCTTGGTGTCTTATTGAATCTCATTGCACCCATTGCACCTGTGCAATGAGGTCCAATTCCACCCAATAAGAATACCCAACCTTGTGTGGGCAAGGCTCCATGGAACCCGTGTCTGAACAAATATGTAATACTTACAGCACAGAAACAAGGCTCAGCTGGTCTTTTAAGGTGCCCATGTCTCACACAAGCTTCTTTCCTCCCTCCATCAATCAATCCTATCTGCATATCCTTCTAATCCTTCCTCCACACAGTTCCCCTTAAATGCATTTAAGTGAATCACCTTAACCACTCCCTGCGATAGTTGTTGTTAGCGTATCTTCACACCCATACTGTTATTTTTACCCTTTGGGGGATAGTAAGGGAAATGGTGGAAGTATTTCCAAACTGATTATAGGCCCATTGAACCGCGCTGAACTTCTGTGGCCAATAAGTCCTGTCACATTAGACTCGAACCCACTGCTTCTGGTCCAATGGTAGGGGTGCTGCCACTGAGCCATAAGGCCTCCTTTTCCCTGTGGTAGTGAGTTTCATATTCTAACCGTGCTCTGAGTGAAGAATTTTCTTCTGAACTTCTTCTTCAGTTTGCTTGTGACTATCTTATATTTGTGGCTCCAGTTCACCTGCAAGTCTTTTCTAAGTCTATTCCACCTCTATCAGGTCGTTCCTCACTTCTAGAGAAAAGAACCCCACCCTGTTCAATCTTTCCTGAGAGCTATGACCTCTCAGTACTGATATCATTTCAGTGAATCTATCAGTGGCCAGATACTCACTGACTAGGGCCAGAATTAATGACCAGAATTGATGACTGGAAACTGGCAGTGCCGTTTTCTTAAACTCATACAGCAAATGGAGGCGATTCTGCCCATCTTGTTTGTGCCAGCACTTTGAAAGAACTATCTAAAGAGCTTCACATCTTCCCCTCTTCCCCTGTTGTCCTCTGTTTGTGTTTCTAATTAACAGCATCCAGTTTTTTTTTAATTTTGAGATGTTATCTCGATATTTACTTGTTGCAAGATCAGGATAATATTACAACCTTCTCACGTAGGCCTGTGGGAACTTGAAAGAACTCGCAGCTTGTTCTCCTGCCCTCAGTAAGAAGGATCATTAGTTAAATTTAAATGGATTCATTACCTTTCTGCTACAAGGAACAATAAGCAGGCTTCAGCACTGCTAATTTCAGAGGATTAGTGATTTATTTGCAGCTATGCAAATCCCTTAATGGTCTAATCAGGGATTTATGGTCCCAGTACAAAGGAAGCCCGTGAATCATAAAAGAAACATTTTCCCTTCAAATGCCAATGTCTCCAGGACACAGATAATTCCTCTTCAAAGTAGATTCTACAGATAAACAATTCAAATTAAAAACTTCACTCAAATAGTCAGTGATGAAGGAAGATTTTGCAGTACTCTGTGTGGTATCTTCTGCAGTTGATTGTTCTGTGAACTTATCCTGTTAATAGTTTAGTTACGCACAGGTAAACCTGTTTCTTTTTTTCTCTGTTGATGTTTTGTGCTTATTGGAAACTTTATCATGCTCAGGTGCTTCGCTCAGTCCAGACTGCTGGGAAGGTGTTTGCATTCTTCAAGCCATGCCCCTGATAGAATTTTAGCCTTTGCCGGTTCTGAAGCCTGGATAAGCCTGGCTGTTCTGACGTTGCAAATGTGGGGAGACAGGTTACTGATCACAATCCGAACTAAACAACGCCAAAAAAAACTTTCAGTGATATAGCGCCTTTAATATAACAAAACAAAAGGGTGGCACGGTGGCACAGAGGTTAGCACTGCTGCCTCACAGCGCCAGGGACCCAGGTTCAATTCCCAGCTTGGCTCACTGTCTGTGCGGAGTTTGCACATTCTCCTCGAGTCTGCTTGGGTTTCCCCCGGGTGCTCCAGTTTCCTCCCACACTCGTGGCGTTACGGGGATAGGGCCTGGGTAGGATGCTCTGTCGGAGAGATGGTGCAGAATCTGTGGGCCAGATAGCCTTCTTCTGCACTTTAGGGATTCTGTGATTCTGTGAAAAAATTCCAAGGAGCTTCACAGGAGAGTTATCAAACAATCTGACCCAAAGCTACATGAGGAGATATCAGGGCAGGTGACCAAAAGTTTGAAGAGGCTCTTAAAGGAGGAAAGATGTATCAAAGAAAAAAGAAAGACTTGCATTTATATAGCACCTTTCATGACCACTGGTCATCCCAAAGTGCCTTACAACCACTTAATGCACCCATTGCACCTTTTGAAGTGTAGTCATTTTGTAATGTCAGAAATGCAGCAGCCACTTAACGTACAACAAGCTCCCACGAACAGCAATGTGATAATGACCAGATAATGCTTTTGTGATGTTGATTGAGGGATAAATATTAGTTTGAACACCATGGAGAACTTCCCTGCTCTTTTGAAATAGTAAGAGTTTTAACAACACCAGGTTAAAGTCCAACAGGTTTATTTGGTAGAAAATACCATCAGCCTTCAGAGCGCTGCTCCTTCGTCAGATGGAGTGGAAATCAGTGGAAACCTTTTGAAATAGTGACATGGAATGTTTTACATCTCACCTGAGAGGGTGGACAAGTTTAAAATCTCACCAAATGGCAGCAACTCTAACAGATACAAGACTCCACTACTTGTGGTGAATCAGCCTGGACTGCTGTATTCAAACTCTGGAGTGAGATGTGGAGCAACTACCTGCTGACTCAGAGACAACAGTGTTACTAATCGAGACACAATTAAACTGAATGTTGTTGGGGAGGAACCATTGTCAGGCTGAACTCATCATTGGGTTACAGGTTTTGTGCCACAGCTGCACTTTCAGCTTCCGTTATTATTAAAAAAGGATTACAAATTAATAACTTGGAAAGCAAAATGAATAAATACTGAAATAAAACAGAATGCGCTAGAGAATCTCAGCAGATCTGGCAGCATCTATGGAGAGAGAAACAGAGTTACTTGCCGGAAACTTTTGGCCATTCACACCTGCAGGATCTTCCTGTCCCACCGACAGCGCACTCCTGCCGTGGGTTTCTCGGAGGAGAGGGGTACATTCAACAAGAACCTGTGACAAAAACGAGACCAGAAGATCCTGGTGCCAGCCAATGGCGTGCCACCTCTGTGAAAGATGTAGATGGTTGCGTAGAAAATCCCACCCAATGTTTTAACATAGAAATATAGAAACTAGAAGCACGAATAGGCCACTTGGCCCTTCGAGCCTGCTCCGCCATTCATTTTGATCATGGCTGATAATCGAATTCAATATCCTGATACCCACTTCCCCCCATATCCCAAAATTCCTTTAGCCCCAAGAGTTATATCTAATATCTTCTTGAAATCAGGCAATGTTTTGACCCTCAAGTACTTTCTGTGATAATGAATTCCACATATTCACCACTCTCTGGGTGAAGAAATTTCTCCTCACCTCAGTTTTAAAAGGTTTACCCCTTATTCTCAAACTATGACCCCTAGTTCTGGACTCTTCCACTGTTGGGAACATTCTTTCTGAATCTACCCTGTCTAACCATATTAGAATTTTATAAGTTTCTATGAGATCCCCTCTCACTCTTCTAAACTCCGGTGAATGTAATCCTAACCTACTTAGTCTCTCCTCATATGACAGACCTGCCATCCCAGGAATCAGCCTGGTAAACTTTCGCTGTATTCCCTCTATAACAAAGACATCCTGCCTCAGATAAGGACACCAAAACTGCGCACAATACTCCAGGTGTGGCCTTACCAACACCCTATACAATTGCAGCTAAACATCCCTATACTCAAATCATCTCGCTATGGAGGCCAACATACCATTTGCCTTCTTTACTGCCTGCTGTATCTGCGCACTTACTTTCAGCGACTGATGCACAAAGGCACCAAGGTCTCACTGGTATCCACCTCTCTCAATTTATACCCATTCAAGTAATAATCTGTCTGCCCATTATTGCTACCAAATAACCTCACATTTATCCACTTATACTGCATCTGCCATCCATATGCCCACACACTCAGCCTATCCAAATTACATTGGAGCATCTCTGCGTCCTCCTCACAGCTCACCCTCCCACCCAACTTTGTATCATCTGCAAATTTGGAGATAATACATTCAGTTCCCTCTTCCAAATCATTAATATATAATGTGAACAGTTGGGGGTCCTCGCACAGATCCCTGCGGAACCTGACTAGTCACTGACTGCCAATCAGAAAAAGACTCATTTATGCCAACTCTTTGCTTCCTATCTGCTAACTAACTTTCTATCCACCTCAAGACATTACTTGTAATCCCATGTGCTTTACTTTTTGAGTCCATTAAGAATAAGAGGTTTTCCAACACTTTCAATTTTTAACACATCCCCAGGGTGCACAGTACTTTGCTTCTATTTGAATAAGTACTGAAATGTTTCTTTAAGTGACTACAATAGTGGCTGCATTTATTTTTTGCTGCAAAGTTGGCTGCTACCTTCCTATATTTTTCCTGGGTCCTTGCGTGATCCCATTCCACTGCTGCTCGCAAACTATCCAGCAATTAAAAATTAACTAATCCTCTTTTGGAATTTTGATAACTCTTCCCTAACATTAAAAAAAAATTATTCTGAAAGTTTCTCAACATTTTTGTAAACATCTCCTATGTCAAGTTCTGTATCAGTTTAGAAATATGCACCCCTTTGGGATACATTCATCATCTTAAGATGAAAACTGGGGCAAAATCCTGGGGCCCTTTTCCTACCATATCACAATTTCCCTGTCACAATGCACCAGAATTGCTCTGCAGTCCATTCACTGAACACCATGGAGCTACCACTTTGACTGCACTAATAGATTGCAAGCAAAATGTTGTCCTTTTCGCAGGACCGTGACAATTATAGATGAGGTAGACCATTCAACTCATCTTAATTCAACAATTCAAGCTTTGAATTAAGTAAGCAAAATGAAAATAACTATATTGCCGGAATTTTCCAGCAGCTCACCCTGGCGGGACTTTCCTGTCCTGCAGCAGTGAACGGAGATTCGGCTGAGCGCCAAATTCCTGTCCACCATAGTACGAACAGGATATAGAGGAACTGGAATGGTGCAAAAATGATTTGCAAGGGTAACAGCAGAACTTATTTATTTATTCTTTCTCGGCCAACATTTATTGCCCATTTACATTTTGTATGATCTGATGTTAAAGAACTGGTGGTGTGCAAGCACCCTTAACGGCCGTTGAGTTTGAGATTATAGCTGTTGTCCATATCTTCCTCTAATATGCTCAGAGACATGTGCAGATAGCCTCAGGCTCTCTCAGGTGGGTGTAAAAGCTCCCAGAGAACTATTTTGAAGAAGAGTAGGGAGCTAGCTGTTGGCCCAGCTAACACTCACTCACTCAATTAATATCACCAAAACAAAACAGATGATTATTTGTCCATATCCCCTTTGCTCCCTTTCCTACTATATATTCTATACATTTCAAGATTTCTTCAGTCCTGTAGAAGGGTCATTTAGATCCCACTCTCTTTCTTTCTACAGATGCTGTCATACCTGCTTGGTTTATCCAGCATTTTCTGTCTTTATCTCAGGTTTCCAGCATCCCTAGTATTTTATTGTCATATGACCAAATTGCAGTATGTGGAACCTTGCCATGTACAAAGTTGCCTGTGACATTTTCACACTTCAGCAGTGACTGCAGTTGGCTGCAAAATGTTCTGGGGCATCCTGAGATACTAAAAGGTGCTGTATATATACAAGACTTTTATCTTTCAGCCTGAACAGTGAGTGTCGAGAAATTAATCAGTCAATCTAACCACTTCCTCCTGCCATAAAACTCAATATTTCAATCATTTTCTTTCTGGTTTTATCCTCTTCAGATGCCACTTCTTCAAATCATTCAACTCTCCCACATTACCCAACTATTTCCAAATGAAGTATTTTTTTAACCAAGTCTACCTCCTCATTGTTACCAGTCTTGATTTTTTTTTGCCCGTCTCATCAATTAGATTTCTTCAGTCAGTTTATGTGTTGGATCAAGAATGTCCAATTTCATTACACATTGGATTGCTCCTGTGAGCAGAGATAGAAAGCCAGTGCAATAAAAGCAAAATGGTGCAGAGGCTGGAAATCTGAAATTGTAAACTGAAAGTGCTGGAAAAACTCAGCATATTTGGCAGCATCGGTGGAAAGAAAAGCAGAGTTAATGTTTTGAGTCCGATATGACTCTTCTTTGGAATTGTTCTTTACATTAAAAAGCCAGTGCGTTCATCTCTGTGCTAACCAATTCATAGAAAAACAGATGGAATCACTGAGCACACTCCCCAAAACAGCTCAAAGAATCCCATGTAGTAAAAATTGAGTATTCACTCACTATAAATCAATGGACAAGACAATCCATTGATGGCATTTATTAACATCTTCTTAGAAAGAATCTTAGAAACCCTACAGCACAGAAAGAGGCCATTCGGCCCATCGAGTCTGCACTGACCACAATCCCACCCAGGCCCTACCCCCATATCCCAACATATTTACCCACTAATCCCTCTAACCTACGCATCCCAGGACACTACGGGCAATTTTAGCATGGCCAATCAACCTAACCCGCACATCTTTGGACTGTGGGAGGAAACCGGAGCACCCGGAGGAAACCCACGCAGACACGAGGAGAATGTGCAAACTCCACACAGATAGTGACCCGAGCCGTGAATCGAACCCAGGTCCCTGGAGCTGTGAAGCAGCAGTGCTAACCACTGTGCTACCGTGCCACCCTAACCACTGTGCTACCGTACATTGTTCAGAATGTAAACTTGCACAATCTTTGCAGCTATTAAGGAAGAAGTTAATAAAATTAAGTATTCTGGTATTAATTCTATTGATCTGCCAGTGATAAGAGCTACACTGATCTCAGGTAAATTGGAGAAACTGAAACCAGAATATATTAAGACAGAACAGCTAGAGTTCAAGTGTAAATTTACATAAAGACTGTGTTATCAAGGCCGTAACTCTAACCATCTATCTGTTTCATCCTAGGCCTGAATAATGAGAAATATATCCTGACCATTGCTAGAAGTCTCATATGTTTTTGTCCTGATGCGTATCCTAAAGAGAACAGTGTGTGTGTCTCTGACAACCTATGTAATTAGACAGATTAGAGAGGTGCTGAGAGAAACAAGAGTCAACCTGCAATTTACAATGACTGAAGGGATATGATTAAGTTACATGGGATCTCTCTGCCTAGCCTTGGGCTGGACAGCTACACCTCACCTTTTATCAGAACCAAAAACCATTCATTAGCTGGTGATTTTATTCTGTTAATAGCCTCCTAACCAAAATTGTTACCACAGAGCCAAAACACCCAGATAAGTTTTGTGTTTTACCACAAATTGTCTGCATAAGAACTTTTAATTATTCTCTGGTCCAGTCAGCAGAATTCCCTTCCTGATACTGGGACTGAGCTGTTTGTATAAGATTGGGCTCTGATTTTAGGTAAAGGTGCGCTCAAATACAAAATGGATGATCTGGACCTTAATTCAAAAAGGAGAGCATGATTAACAAGAACATCAACAAAGTGACTGCTGCAAATGTGGCTCTATGTGTGGATCCCCATTTTAACTCCCCCTCACATTCGCACACTGACCTCTCTGGCATTGGCCTTGTAACATTTCAAAGAAAATTCAATACTTGCTTCAAGATCAATTAGTGGAATTCTTCCAAAAAAAGTTTCTAGGGAAAACCGATGAGATTCCCGTTGGGAGGGTCAGTTCACAATTCTCCCATTCTCAAAATGTTTTTGGAGCTTGGGGAGATTCTCACTGAATTCTCTCCCACTTAGAAGTTTTTTTTGGAGTGGGGACCTAAAGATGATGGCAAGGCTAGCTCTTCGGAGATGGGGCGCCCTTTTCCTGATCTTCAGACAACCATGCACACCCCTTTACCAGCTGCTGGCAACGACCCGCCCACTCGTTGGCATCAGCACCCCCTCCCCCCACCCCTTTCCCACAAGTGAGCAACACCCTGCTATGGGGTCACCAAAGGCCCCCGCTTCAGGACACCCTTTCAGGCCCACCTTTCCCCCTCCCGCCACCTTTCAGGGCCCCCTCCAACCCCACCCCCCCCCCCTCCCCCACCCCCACTCACATTCAGCCCTTCCCACCCCCTTCACTTTGGCAATGCAACCTGACAAATGCATGGGGATGTGGCAGGGAGGTGGTACTGTGTAAAGTAGCTCTTTCAGAGGGTTTGTGCAGACTTGATGGACCGAATGGCCTCCTTCCCTTTGATAGGGTTGTACTATAGGCCCCCAAATAGTCGGCGGGAAATTGAGGAGCAAATATGTAAGGAGATTACAGATAGCTCCAAGAACTGGTAATAGTCGGTGATTTTAACTTTCCCAACATTGACTGAGACAGCCATAGTATTAGAGGGTTGGATGGAGAGAAATTTGTTGAGTGTATTCAGGAGGAATTTCTCATTCAGTATGTGGATGGCCTGACTAGAGAGGGGGCAAAACTTGACCTCCTCTTGGGAAATAAGGAAGGGCAGGTGACAGAAGTGTTAGTGAGGGATCACTTTGGGACCAGTGACCATAATTCTATTAGTTTTAAGATAACTATGGAGAATGATAGGTCTGGCTCAAAAGTTAAAATTCTAAATTGGGGCAAGGCCAATTTTGATGGTATCAGACAGGAACTTTCAAAAGTTAATTGAGGGAGACTGTGGGAAGGCAAAGGGACGTCTGGTAAGTGGCATGCTTTCAAAAGTGTGTTAATCAGGGTTCAGGGTAAACACACTCCTCTTAGAGTGAAGGGCAAGGCTGGCAGAAGTAGGGAACCCTGGATGACTCGGGATATTGAGGCCCTGGTCAAGAAGAAGAAAGAGGCATATGACATGCATAGGCAGCTGGGATCAAGTGAATCCCTTGAAGAGTATAGGGGGTGTAGGTGTCGAGTTAAGAGAGAAATCAGGAGGGCAAAAGGGGGAACATAGAACATAGAACATAGAACATAACAGCGCAGAACAGGCCCTTCGGCCCACGATGTTGCACCGACCAGTTAAAAAAAAAAACTGTGACCCTCCAACCTAAACCAATTTCTTTTCGTCCATGAACCTATCTACGGATCTCTTAAACGCCCCCAAACTAGGCGCATTTACTACTGATGCTGGCAGGGCATTCCAATCCCTCACCACCCTCTGGGTAAAGAACCTACCCCTGACATCGGTTCTATAACTACCCCCCCTCAATTTAAAGCCATGCCCCCTCGTGCTGGATTTCTCCATCAGAGGAAAAAGGCTATCACTATCCACCCTATCTAAACCTCTAATCATCTTATATGTTTCAATAAGATCCCCTCTTAGCCGCCGCCTTTCCAGCGAAAACAATCCCAAATCCCTCAGCCTCTCCTCATAGGATCTCCCCTCCATACCAGGCAACATCCTGGTAAACCTCCTCTGCACCCTCTCCAAAGCCTCCACATCCTTCCTGTAATGTGGGGACCAGAACTGCACACAGTACTCCAAGTGCGGCCGCACCAGAGTTGTGTACAGTTGCAACATAACGCTACGACTCCTAAATTCAATCCCCCTACCAATAAACGCCAAGACACCATATGCCTTCTTAACAACCTTATCTACTTGATTCCCAACTTTCAGGGATCTATGCACACATACACCTAGATCCCTCTGCTCCTCCACACTATTCAAAGTCCTCCCGTTAGCCCTATACTCAACACATCTGTTATTCCTACCAAAGTGAATTACCTCACACTTCTCCGCATTAAACTCCATCCGCCACCTCTCGGCCCAACTTTGCAACCTGTCTAAGTCTTCCTGACACGAGATTGTTTTGGCAGATAAGGTAAAGGAGAATCCAAAGAGCTTCTACAAATACATAAAGGGCAAAAGAGTAGCAAGGGAGAGAGTAGGGCCTCTTAAGGATCAACAAGGTCATATATGTGCGGATCCACAAGAGATGGGTGAGATCCTAAATGAATATTTCTCATCAGTATTTACCGTTGAGAAAAGCATGGATATTAGGGAACTTGGGGAAATAAATAGTGATGTCTTGAGGAGTGTACATATTACAGAGAAGGAGGTGCTGGAAGTCTTAAAGCACATCAAGGTAGATAAATCCCCGGGGCCTGATGAAGTATGAGGCTAGGGAGGAAATTGCGGGTTCCCTAGCCGAGATATTTGAATCATCGGGTGAGGTGCCTAAAGATTGGAGAGTGGCAAATGTTGTGCCTTTGTTTAAAAAGGGCTGCAGGGAAAAGCCTGGGAACTACAGGCCAGTGAGCCTCACATCTGTGGTGGGTAAATTGTTGGAAGGTATTCTCAGAGAGAGACAGGGTCTCCAGGCATTTAGAGATGGAAGGACTGATTAGGGGCAGTCAGCATGGCTTTGTGAGTGGAAAAGCATGTCTCACAAATTTGATTGAGTTTTTTGAAGCAGTAACCAAGAAGATAGATGAGAGCAGTGCAGTTCATGTTGTCTACATGGACTTTAGCAAGGCCTTTGACAAGGTACCGCATGGTAGGTTGTGGCATAAGGTTAAATCTCATGGGATCCAGGGTGAGGTACCTAAATGGATACAAAATTGGCTTCTTGACAGAAGCCAGAGGGTGGTTGTAGAGAATTGCAAACTGGAGGCCTGTGACCAGTGGTGTGCCTCAGGGATCAGTGCTGGGTCCACTGTTATTTGTCATTTATATTAATGATTTGGATGAGAATATAGGGGGCATTGTTAGTAAGTTTGCAGATGACACTAAGATTTGTGGCATAGTGGACAGTGAAAAAAGTTATCTCCAATTGCAGGGGGGTTCTTGATCAATTGGGCCAGTGGACTGACGAATGGCAGATGGAGTTTAACTTAGACAAATGTGAGGTGATGCATTTTGGTAGATTGAACCAGGGCAGGACTTACTCAGTTAATGGTAGGGCGTTGGGGAGAGTTACAGAACAAAGAGATCTAGGGGTACATGTTCATAGCTCCTTGAAAGTGGAGTCACAGGTGGACAGAGTGGTGAAGAAGACATTCAGCATGCTTGGTTTCATTGGTCAGAACATTGAATACAGGAGTTGGAATATCTTGTTGAAGTTGTATAAGACATGGGTAAGGCCACACTTGGAATACTGTGTGCAATTCTGGTCACCCTATTATAGAAAATATATTGTTAAACTAGAAAGAGTGCAGAAAGGATTTACTGGAATGCTACCGGGACTTGATGGATTGAGTTATACGGAGAGGCTGGATAGACTCGGACTTTTTTCTCTGGAGCGTAGGAGGCTGAGGGGTGATCTTATAGAGGTCTATAAAATAATGAGGGGCACAGGTCAGCTAGATAGTCAATATCTTTTCCCAAAGGTAGGGGAGTCTAAAACTAGAGGGCATTGGTTTAAGGTGAGAGGGGAGAGATACAAAAGTGTCCAGAGGGGCAATTATTTCACACAGAGAGAGGTGAGTGTCTGGAACAAGCCAGAGGTAGTAGTAAGACGGGTACAATTTTGTCTTTTAAAAAGCATTTAGATAGTTGCATGGGTATGATGGGTATAGAGGGATATGGGCCAAATGCGGGCAATTGGGGTTAGCTTAGGGGTTTAAAAAAAAAAGGGCGGCATGGACAAGTTGGGCCGAAGGGCCTGTTTCCATGCTGTAAACCTCTATGACTCTATGACTCTTCCGCACTGCAGAAATTCTATGGTACTATTCTATGGTTCTATAGTAGGCCAGACCAGGTAATGTTGGCAGATTTCTTTACCTGAAGGACAATAGTGAACTGGATGGATTTTTATTACAATTGGTGATAGTTCCATGATCATTATTTCTGAAACTAGCTGTCAACCCCAGACTTAAATGATTGAATTTAAATTCCAATTCAAAATGTTTAGCATAATTCTCTTTTGTATAATCTGCCTCCATTTATAAAGTTATGGATCCTATAAGATTTTGGAACAACATTGTCCTGCCACCTCCAAGGATTTGTGTGCACAGATATTTGTAGATAGATACATAGGCTGCGATTCTCCTGAAATGGGACGAAGTGCCCATGCCAGCGGGAAACCTGGAGAGTTTCCCATTGGTGTTAGCAGCGTCTATCCACCTGATAAATGTTGATCTTTATTCATAGTGGGGCAACCCACTATCCGATCCCGCTGTTCTGAAATCAGGCCGCCATTTTTAAATAGTAACCCCATCTTGCACACCAGGCTGGGTCGTTAAGTATGTTCAAGGCTGAGATAGACAGATTTTTAATCAGTAAAGGGAATCAAGGGTTATAGGGATAAGGCAGGAAAGTGGAGTTGAGGATTATATCAGATCAGTCATGCTCTCGTTAAGCATGACTGCAAGCTCGATGGGCCAAATAGCCTACCTCTGCTCCTACATCTTATGGTCTATGGTCCCCTCTTTGTAACACAATTGGTGACTTGCATCCACCCAGTTTATTTTGGAAATCGCTCTTCTTTGCAATATTTCCTTTATGTTAGTAAATTCAATGCTTAATCTCTTTCAGTGACACTCTTTTGTCAAAAGAACATTCTTCCAAAGATAACCGTTATCCACATAGCATTCCACTGGCATACATTTCTCAAATTGCCCCTTCCTTCAGTATACTAGTTAATTACACCCCCCTATCCATTGCTTCCACTAAGAGCGATGTTTCAGCAGCTAATGTACATTTAACTACCCTTCTAATTTTTTTGCTTCTCAGGTCAATGGATAACATTTATTATTCTTTCCCATCAAGAGTATGATAAACCCTGCTGCACTAGTATATTCATCTGGAAGATTGGCATGTGAAACAGCACTAAAAATGACTAACCTAATTTCTCCTCAATCACCCAAGGCTGGAAACCTGAGTGTACATGTCCCATTATTTAATTTCTTTAATCTTTTATGTTCTCTCAGAACATTTTCAACTGTAGCATTTTTCATCAAAGTTGTGACAATGCTGTGCCTTTAAGAAGTGTATTTGTGTCACGTTCCCTATGAAGGAAATGTTAAGACGCAGCTCTGTTGAAACGGTGCCGATTTGTCTGTAACCTACACTCCATATGCTGAGCATGCAAAAGCATAGTTGCTCCTAGTTATTGGAGTGTTTGTTTTAGGCTGAGCTAATGTATTTCTGTTATTTTTAGAGTTTCCACCTGGGGTTTCAGACTAGGATTTAATTAAGTTGATTGACAAAAGAGAGAGAGCCATATGGACAGGTGGAGCTAGGTTTACAGAGACAAACCGGCAGTTGCTGTTTGAATTTGAAAGGAGCAGCAGCTTTTTCTCTCTCCGGAGATTGAAGTCTGGAACCTTCTAGAAAATAGGTAACACTCTCCAGAGGTCTGCAAAAGATAAGAGGTGTTTTTTTCTCTCTCTCTAGAGTTCTGCTGGTTGGAGACTGATCTTTGCCTGGTATCTGTTGTCTGAGAGTCAAAAGCCAGGTGTCTCTCTGCATCTCTATCCAGGGATGTTAAAAGGCTTGAAGACTGGCAACTCACGTAAGCCTGTGTGATTTTGCTAACTGATTCTGAAGAATTTATGTCTATGAGGATTATTGCTTAAATTGGAACTAATAGACTAGCAGTTAAGAATTATAAAGCCTCACCCCATGAATCCAGTCCCAAAGCCCCACCCTATGAATCCCCTCCCAAAGCCCCCATTACATAGCATTTAGTTTATTTGCCATGATTTACTTTTTTTTTTAATGGGATTTCGGGATTTGGTTGACACTGCCAAGGTAACAATTTCTCTTACTGAGTAGAGTACTGAGCTTTGCCACAGCTGCCTTTCCTTCACCATAGGCCACTGTTCCATTCCCGCAACTGCTTTTCTGTTCAGCAACAGGAAAGAAACAATAAATAAAATTGGCCAATCAGAGCCCTGTTTCTCCCAACTTTAGCTACTGACAGGCTCACTAGTTAGCCTATCAAAAGCCAATGCTCAGAGAGGGTGGGCTCTGATTGGTCAATTTGATTTTTCTTGTTCTTTGATTTGTGGTCATTTATCTATCTGGAATCTTTGCTTCTTCAGCTGATTTACATGTGTATTTTAGTTTGCACACAGTTTTTAGGGGTTTTAAAATTACTTCATTTTTGTCAGATGGCTTCTGAAACTTCCACAGATGCCCTGGAGACCTCTCATGAACATCATGGCTCCATGGACCCCAGTTTGGGAACAACTGTGCTAATTAAGTAGTGGCCACTAAAGCGTCTTGTCATACGGGGCTTCTACGTCTCAGGGATAAATCTTCACTCTCACAGTACAGTGGTTAGCACTGCTGCCCCACAGCGCCAGGGACCTGGGTTCAATTCCGGCCTTGAGTGACTGTGTAGTTTGCACATTCTCCCTGTGTCTGCGTGGGTTTCCTCCGGGTGCTCCGGTTTCCTCCCACAGTCTAAAGATGTGTGGATAAGGTTGATTGGCCATGCTAAATTGCCCCTTGGTGTCAGGGGCCTTTGCAGGTTAAATATGTGGGGTTATGGAGACAGGAATTGGTTAGAATTGTTGTCAGTACAGGATCGATGGGCTGAGTGGCTTCCTTTTGGACTAGGAATTCTATGAAAATAAGTCATTTGCAAGTAGTTAAAGCTTTCATGTTGGTTCAATTGGTGACAGTGCTGTCAGTTCCAAATGAATGGAACTCACACAATTCATGCCAATTTTGAAGTAAATTTGTCAGATTGACTGAGGTCGATTTCCATGCTGACTTAATATAGGAGAAACTATAGTATAAGCATTCTCTCGACCCAATGTGAAAGCAGTTGTCTATGTACTCTTACAAATAGAACAAGTTCATTATTATAGAAAGGAGCCTTTTATCACCACATAATGATGTTACTATGTTTACTCAGTGCTAGTTTTCATTAATAGCACTGTCAATACAGAAGAGCTTCCAATTAGGGCATATCATTAAAAGGACTTCTACAGGGATTGAGAACATTAATTGTGGTTTTGTGTGCTAATGGGCATTTTTTTCCTCTTAAAGCTCTTTTCTAAAAAAAACAACTTCAAGCACAATGATGTCTGAACACTGATGCCAATCAGTCAACCACAGCTATGTGGCACAATGGGAAACTGCCGATCTCTGTGAATACCCATTGACATTAATTGGAAACTATCACTTTGAACATGTGCGAATAAAAATGATAAATACTAAAAAATCTAAAAATGTTTTCCTCTGAATTAGCAACCAGTTAATTACAACCTGGAATCCTTTTTTTATTTTCCCCAGTTTAGTTGCTAATAATAATAAAAACCCTCATGATTGGCACCTCCATTATCCTGATGGCAGTTTACATCCCACAGATGTGAAGGCCGCACTGGACAAAATATACACAACTACGAATAGCCTTAAGACGAAACATCTCGAGGCCTTGTTCATCGTGGCCGGGGACTTCAACCAGGCCAAGCTCAAGAGCGTACTACCAAGTTACCACCAACACGTCTCCTGTTCCACCAGGGGCCCAAACATCCTAGACCACTGCTACACAAATATCAAACATGCCTACTACTGCTCTGCTGCCGGCCCACAATTTGGCAAATCAGACCACAAGGCTACGTTCCTGCTCCCAGCTTACAAGCAAAAACTGAAGCGGGAGAATCCATCAAAGAAAGTCATGCAATGTTGGTCTGAGGAATCGGATGATCTCCTATAGGGCTGCTTGGAGTCAGTAGACTGGTCAGTATTTTAAAACTCTGCGACCAGTCTGAACGAGTACACTACTACGATAACTGACTTCATTAGTAAGTGTGTAGAAGACTGTGTGCCAAAGAAGCAAATCCGTGTGTTCCCCAACTGGAAACCATGGATGAACAGGGATATCCACTGCTTGCTGAAGTCCAGGTCTGAGGCGTTCAAATCAGACGACACTGACCTATACAAGAAAGCCAGATACGATCTAAGGAGATCCATCAAAGATGTCAAAAGACAGTACTGGACCAAGTTAGAGTCCCAGGCTAGCCACACCGATCCCCGCTGACTGTGGCAAGGTCTGCAAGACATAACAAGCTACAAGATGAAGGCATGTAAAACCACCGGCTCCAACGCAACCCTCTCTGGTGAGCTCAATGCATTCTACACCCGTTTTGAGCAAGTGGTCAGCGAGAGCATGCCCACCACCCTGGAAGCTCTGGATGAACCTGTATCTGGGGTCACCATTGCAGATGTCAGAGCAGCTTTCTTGAAGGTCAACCCACAGAAAGCGACTGGCCCAGATGGGGTACCCGGACGAGCACCCAGATCCTGCGCGGATCAGCTGGCAGGGGTATTCACAGACCTCTTCAACCTCTCATTACAATAATCTGAGATGACCATCACCCAGTACCTAAGAAAAACCAAGCAGCGTGCCTTAATGACTATTGGCCAGTGGCTCTGACATCCATCATTATGAAGTGCTTCGAAAGGCTTGTCATGACACAAATCAATTCCAGCCTCTCGGCCTACCTGGATCCACTACAGTTTGCCAACGCCGCAATAGGTCCACAGCAGACACCATCTCCCTGGCCGTGCACTCAACCCTGGAATACCTAGATAACAAGGACACTTATGTCAGACTCCTATTTGTTGACTACAGTTCAGCCATCAACACCATTATTCCCACAAAACTCATCTCCAAACTCCATGACCTGGGCCTCGGTTCCTCCCTCTGTGACTGGATCCTGAACTTCCTAACTCACAGACCACAATCAGTAAGGATAGGCAACAATACCTCCTCCACGATCATTCTCAACACCGGTGCCCCACAAGGCTGTGTTCTCAGCCCCCTACTATACTCCTTATACACCTATGACTGTGTGGCCAAATTCCCCTCCAATTCGATTTTCAAGTTTGCTGATGACATCACCGTAGTGGGTCGGATCTTAAAAAATGATGATACAGAGTACAGGAATGAGATCGAGAATCTGGTGAACTAGTGCAGCAACAATAGTCTCTCTCTCAATGTCAACAAAACAAAGGAGATCGTCATCGACTTCAGGAAGTGTAAAGGGGAACATGCCCCTGTCTATATCAACGGGGACAAAGTAGAAAGGGTTGAGAGCTTCAAGTTTTTAGGTATCCAGATCACCAACAAGCTGTCCTGGTCCCCCCATGCCGACACTATAGTTAAGAAAGCCCACCAACACCTCTACTTTCTCAGAAGACTAAGGAGATTTGGCATGTCAGCTATGACTCTCACTAACGTTTATAGATGCACCATAGAAAGCAGTCTTTCTGGTTGTATCACAGCTTGGTATGACTCCTGCTTTGCCCAAGACCGCAAGGAATTACAAAAGGTCGTGAATGTAGTCCAATCCATCACGCCAACCAGTCTTCCATCCATTAACTCTGTCCACACTTCCCACTGCATCGGCAAAGCAGCCAGCATAATTAAGGACCCCACGCACCCCGGACATTCTCTCTTCCATCTTCTTCCGTCAGGAAAAAGACACAAAAATCTGAGGTTACGTACCAACCGACTCAAGAACAGCATCTTCCCTGCTGCTGTCAGACTTTTGAATGGGCTTACCTTGCATTAAGTTGATCCTTCTCTACACCCTAGCTATGACTATAACGCTACATTCTGCACTGTCTCGTTTCCTTCTCTATGAACGGCATGCTTTGTCTGTATAGCGCGCAAGAAACAATACTTTTCACTGTATGCTAATACATGTGACAACAATAAATCAAATCAAAATAAAACAAAAAAATGCCTCATCTGCTATGTGTACAATGGATTTTAAAATTCTTTGTCTGAAAACAAATATTAGATTGTCATTAACAGCAGTCTGAAATAAGTCTGCTAATTAGATCTGTGAGGGACTCCGCTCTCGCACTGTGTAACTTTATAAAATATATGTAGATAAGTTCATCACGAGTTCTACATTTTTAAAAACTGAACAAAGGTCTTTAAAATGGTGAAAACATTTTTGCCCGTGATACCTGAACAAAAGAAGCCACCTGACAGTTTTAGAAAAACTCACACTTTGTTATATAAGAGGAGCCACTAACAAGCACTGTGGGACTGTATCCTGCAAATTCAAGGAGAGTTATACAAAGGCCATCTACATTTACTAACCAGAGTGGCCAGAAGGAGGCTGATCATCTGTTAAGTCAAAGGCCCTCCTTTCAATGAATAATGGCTGAGATATTTAACAGACATTGGAATCCAGAAGATGGCTACACAACATTTGTCAGAGATGGTAGAGAGGTGGGAGGCACGTGGCATGGGCCTCTGGCTTGTCAAACAGCAATATAGCCTTTCTGAACTGAAATGATCAGTCTGCTGTTTAACATCTGACTCAGTAAGAGTTTTAACAACACCAGGTTAAAGTCCAACAGGTTTATTTGGTAGCAAATGACATTAGCTTTCGGAGCGCTGCTCCTTCGTCAGATGGAGTGGAAATCTGCTCTCAAACAGGGCACAGAGACACAAAATCAAGTTACAGAATACTGATTAGAATGTGAATCTCTACAGCCAACCAGGTCTTACAGATACAGACAATGTGAGTGGAGGGAGCATTAAGCACAGGTTAAAGAGATGTGTATTGTCTCTACTGGAGATCTCTACTGCCTCCTGAAGATACACAAGGCAAACACACCCGGCCGTACCATCGTATCGGGCAATGGGACCCTGTGCGAGAACCTCTCCGGCTATGTCGAGGGCATCCTGAAACCCATTGTACAAAGAATCCCCAGTTTTTGGCGCGACACTATGGACTTCCTACAGAAACTCAATGCACATGGAGCAGTTGAACCAGGAGCACTCCTTGTCACAAGGGATGTCTCGGCACTCTACACCAGCATCCCCCACGATGGTGGCATTGCTGCAATGGCCTCAGTACTCAACGCCGACAACTGCCAGTTTCCAGATGCAATTTTACAACTCATCCACTTCATCCTGGACCACAATGTCTTCACCTTCAACAACCAGTTCTTCATTCAGACACACGGAACAGCCATGGGGACCAAATTCGCACTTCAATATGCCAACATCTTCATGCACAGGTTCAAACCGACTTCTTCACCACACAGGGCCTTCAACCGATGCAATACACTAGATACATCGATGACATTTTCTTGCTTTGGAGTCATGGTGAACAATCACTGAAACAACTATATGATGACATCAACAAGTTCCATCCCACCATGGACTACTCTCCGGAATCGGTTGCATTCTTGGACACACGCATCTCCATTAAGGACGGTCACCTCAGCACCTCACTGTACCGCAAGCCCTCGGATAACCTCACAATGCTCCACTTCTCCAGCTTCCACCCTAAACACGTTAAAGAAGCCATCCCCTACGGACAATCCCTCCATATACACAGGATCTGCTCAGATGAGGAGGATCGCAACAGACACCTCCACTCACTGAAAGATGCCCTCATAAGAACAGGATATAGCGCTCGACTCATCGATCGACAGTTCCGACGCGCCACAGCGAAAAACCGCACCGACCTCCTCAGAAGACAAACACGGGACATGATGGACAGAGTACCCTTCATCGTCCAGTACTTCCCCGGAGCAGAGAAGCTACGGCATCTCCTCCGGAGCCTTCAACATGTCATTGATGAAGATGAACATCTCGCCAAGGCCATCCCCACACACCCACTTCTTGCCTTCAAACAACCGCACAACCTCAAACAGACCATTGTCTGCAGCAAACTACCCAGCCTTCAGGAGAACAGTGACCAGGACACCACACAACCCTGCCACAGCAACCTCTGCAAGATGTGCCGGATCATCGACACGGATGCCATCATCTCACGTGAGAACACCATCTACCAGGTACACGGTACCTACTCTTGCAACTCGGCCAACGTTGTCTACCTGATATGCTGCAGGAAAGGATGTCCCGAGGCATGGTACATTGGGGAAACCATGCAGATGCTACGACAACGGATGAATGAACACCGCTCGACGATCACCAGGCAAGACTGTTCTCTTCCTGTGGGGGAGCACTTCAGCGGTCACGGGCATTCGGCCTCTGATCTTCGGGTAAGCGTTCTCCAAGGCGGCCTTCACGACACCCGACAGTGCAGAGTTGCTGAGCAGAAACTGATAGCCAAGTTCCGCACACATGAGGACGGCCTAAACCGGGATGTTGGGTTTATGTCACACTATCAGTAACCCCCACAGCTTGCGTCCTGGACTTGCAGAATCTCATTGGCTGTCCTGTCGGGAGACAATACACATCTCTTTAACCTGTGCTTAATGCTCCCTCCACTCACATTGTCTGTATCTTTAAGACCTAGTTGGCTGTAGAGATTCACATTCTAATCAGTATTCTGTAATTTGATTTTGTGTCTCTGTGCCCTGTTTGAGAGCAGATTTCCACTCCATCTGACGAAGGAGCAGCGCTCTGAAAGCTAATGGCAATTGCTACCAAATAAACCTGTTGGACTTTAACCTGGTGTTGTTAAAACTCTTACTGTGTTTACCCCAGTCCAACGTCGGCATCTCCACATCATAACATCTGACTAGCAGGCCACACTGAAAGAGCCCTGTCCTCGGCTGAACACTTGGCCCCATCATTCCTGCTTATATTGGAGATTCTGTGCCATCACCTACAAGACTGATTAATCACTGCATGATCATCTAATCATTTGAAGTCTACACAATCAAGCAAGTGAATTATACAGCATCAGTTTTCAACGTGCCGATCGCCATGAAGTAATACCTCATTGGCCTTTGATGCTGGATTCTGAAGCTCATGTCAACCTTTATTTTCTCTGTGGTCTCTGTAGTAAAACCTTCTTTTCACAATCCTTCTTTTCATTCTCTGAGTATGGAAGCGACATTGCAACCCTTCTCCAGCACTTTAGGTACGTGCAAATAAACTGTCCCATCGAGTTCATCCAATCTCGAGTTTGCTTTGGGGTTATTAGTAGAAAATTGGATCACACAAAAAATGAGGGGTTGGGTAAAAATGCCACCACTTATAAAGAGGGGAACAAATCAAAACATCTTTCTGTTTACGGACGGAGGGGAGAAATTAGTGCTGTTTAAATTATTCCCTCCCCCACCCCCATCCCCGCTGTCTTTAACAGGCTCTAACCCCATTTGCCATCATTGAATCTCACTCCACTGTTACTATAATAAAACCAATAACTCGGTAAGATTAGACAGTGCTATTGGTTGGGCAATGTCATTTCATCTCTGGGACATGGGTTCAAATCCAGCCCAGACTAATGCAATTAACATTTTCCTTCTTTCCTTCAGTCCGGACCCTATATCAAATGGATTTGGGCAACTTCCTCCCAGTTCCTCTAGGTTAAGGACCCGCAGCAGAAATTTACCCCTGGTTTATACTAATTGGTAGCTGCAGGATGACTGTAGTGGGAAATAAGGGGCAAGAAAATCTCTGCACAGGAATGTGCACAGTGTCACACTGTCAGCAGTGGAAGCAAACACAAGACTGGGCCAAACCTATCTGCTTTATTTGGATGCAAGACTGACCAAGCTGAAGAATTTTCTTACAAAGGTTTTCCCTGGGATGCAGACACATTCAGGATTTATCTGGAGAATCCAAAGATATATAGCCCAGGAGCAAAAATGATCTTTGCTGTCCTCAAGAAGAAATGTGAGCTAAAAGACTTCATAACATATCTTAAATCTGGCATGGCCAAATAATTCTTCCAAAATCAGACCTGAGGCACATCACTAAGGAAATGTGGAGGGAAACAGTGATTTGTGAAGCATAATAATACAACCACTAAAATTAAAAAATACTTCATTTTCCAGCACTACACCTATTGGTATTGCTTTTTACTGTGAAAATTTCCTAGTCGCACACTCAGACGCTGTTCGGGTACACTGAGGGAGAATTTAGCATGGCCATTGTACCTAATCAGCATGTCTTTCGGACTGTGGGAGGAAATCGAAGCATGCAGAGGAAACCCATGCAGACACAAGGAGAATGTGCAGACTCTACACAGACAGTGACCCAAACCGGGAATCGAACCCGTGTCCCTGATGCTGTGAGCCAGCAGTGCTAACCATTGTGTCACCGTGCCGCCTATGCTCCTTATTAATAGAGAAGAGTCTCAGAGCACTTTAATGAAGAACAAAGAAAAGTAATGCACAGCAACAGGCCCATCAGCGCTTCAAGTCTGTGCTGATCATGATGCCCTAACTAAACTAAAAAAACACCTTCTGCCCTTCGGTCCATATCCCTCTATTCCCTCCCTATTCATATACCCATCCAAATGCCTCTTAAATGTTGCTAATGTGCCTGCTTTCACCACCTCATCTGGCAGCGCATTCCAGGCACCCACCACTCACTGCGTGAAACTTCTGCCGTACATCTCCCTTAAACTTTCCCCCTCTCATCTTGAACCTGTGCCCGCTTGTAATTGACACTTCCACCCTTGGCAAAAGCCTCTGACTATCCAATCTATCTATGCCTCTCATAATTTTGTAGACCTCTATCAGGTCTCCCCTCTATTTTTCCAGTGAAAATAATCCTAGTTTATTCAAGCTCTCCTCATAGACCTCGAGACCAGGCAACATCCTGGTGAACCTTCTTTGCACTCTCTCCAAAGCTTTCACGTCCTTCTGGTCGTGTGGTGACCAGAACTGCATGCAATACTCCAAATGCAACCTAACCAATGTTTTATATAGCTGCAACATGACTTGCCAACTCTTGTACTCAATGCCCTGGCTAATGAAGGCGAGCATGCCATATGCCTTGTTAATCACCTTGGCCACCTGTGTTGCCACTTTTAGGGAACTGTTGACCTGCACGCCCAGATCCCGCTGTATGTTAATGTTCCTAAGAGTTCTGCCCTTTACAGTGTAATTCACACCTAAATTTGATCCACCAAAATGCATCACCTCGCATTTGTCCAGATGAAACACCATCTGCCATTCCTGTGCCCCAGTCTCCAATTGATCTATATCTTGTTGTATCCTCTGATAATCCCCAGCACTATCAGCAACTCCACCAATCTTAGTATCATCCGCAAACTTACTAATCAGACTGCCCACATTTTTCTCCAGATCATTTATACAACATTTTAAACAACAGAGGACCCAGCACTGATCTCTGCGGAACGCCACTAGCTGCAGATCTCCATTGTGAAAAACCTTCTACCATTACTCTCTGTCTTCGATGACCAAGCCAGTTCTGTATCCATCTAGCCAGCCCACCCCAAATCCCATGTGTTTTTAGTTTCTGTACCAGTCTGCTATTTGGGACCTTACTAAAGTCCATTTAAACTACATCCACAGCCCTTCCCTCATCAATTTTCTTTGTCACCTCTTCAAAAAACTCTATCAAGTTGATGAGACATGACCTTTCCGGTACAAAACCATGCTGCCTGTCACTAACTAGTCCATTTTCTTCCAAGTGTGCATATATCCTGTCCCTCAGTATCTTCTCCGAAAGCTTCCCCACCACTGATGTCAGGCTCATTGGCCTATAATTTCCTGGATTATCCCTGCTTCCTTTCTTAAAAAAGGGAACAATATTGGCTATTCTCCAGTCCTCTGGAAGCTCGCCTGTGGTCAAACAGGATGTGAAGATATCTGTTCAGGCCCCAGCTATTTCTCTCCTTGCCTCCCTTGATATATTGACATTCTCTAGAGCATTCATACACCCATCCCTGTCCTTCTCCTTAGTGCATACCAATACAAAGTACTCATTAAGAATCTCACCCACTGCCTGGGCTCCACGCATAACTTCCCTCCATTGTCCTTGAGTGGGCTTACTCTTTCTCTTGCTACCCTTTTGTTCCTAATGTATGCATAAAAAGCTTTGGGATTCTCCTTGACCCTGTTTATTAAAGATACTTCATGGCCGTTTTTAGTCCTTCTAATTCCATGTTTAAGTTCCTTCCTACTTTCACTATACTCCTCAAGGGCTCTGTCAGTTTTTAGATGCCTAGACCTATCATATGCTTCCTTTTACCTTTTGACTAAACTTACAATTTGCCTTTTCATCCATGGTTCCGAATCCTACCATTTCTATCCTTCATTTTTGTGAGGACATGCCTATCCTGCACTTTCATCAACTGGCTTTTAAAAGCCTCCAACATGCCAGATGTGGATTTGCCTTCAAATAGCCACTTCCAATCCTCATTCCCCAGTTCCTGTCTAATTTGGATGTAAATGGCCTTGCACAATTAAGCACCCTCAAAAGCCCTCCTGGACACATCTAACAATTGCTCTCCATCCGAGCCCCTGGCTGTAAGGGAATCCCAGTCAATATGGGGGAAGTTAAAGTCACCCACTACAACTACCCCTGTATTTTTTTTCCCACCTTTTTCAGTATCTGGTTACAGATCTGCTCCTCTGTCTCCTGTGGGCTGTTGGGTTCCTATAGTACACTCTAAACATTGTGATTTCACCCTTCCTATTGCTGAGCTCCACCCATAATGCCTCACTACAAGATCCCTCCAATGTGTCCTCCCTCAACATTGCTGCGATGTGCTCCCTAATCAACAATGCAATTCCCCCACTTCTTTTGTTTCTCCTTCTGTCCTGTCTAAACAATATCCCAGAATATTAAACTGTAGTCCCATCCCTCCTTTAACCATGTCTCTATAATTGCAATAATATCATAATTCCATGCAGTAATCCAGGGTCTCAGTTTATCTATCTGTCTTACCTGTTATACTTCTTGCATTGAACAAACACATTCCAGACCTCCAGTCCCACCAAACCTTGCAGCTTCCCTCTGCCTGCTCTTATGCTGTGCTATGTTTATCTCAGTCTCACTTTCTTCCCCAGTCCCAATACAAAATGCACAGGCACCAAGAGGAAAAGCAAAGACAGTGGTTGTTAAGGGGTCTTTATGAAGCTTTGAAGGCAGTGAGAGAAGTGACCAGGCAGAGAGGTTGAGGTGGTTTGTTCTACAGGAGGGGACATTGGGACAGAAAGAGCAGCTGCTGAATCGGTGGCAGAAGGAACGAGGGACAAAATTTCAGGCAATATTAGAGGAGCAACACATCCATAGTGGAACCTACTGCTGGAAGACATGGCAGAGACAAGGAGATGCAAACTAATGGAGGTGTTTTAAAGTGAGAGTGAGACTTGGAAAGACATTTCTCTAGGATATAAGAAACCAGTGAAATGGGGCAGTGGAAAATAGCACCCCTCATCTCCCTGAGCACATAATATTTGCTCTGTGCTTTATATTTATATTAAAATTGGAAACCTGCTCTTTTTAAAAACAAATTTATAATCTTACGACAATGAAGACAACAAGGAAATCCTCCTCTGTTGTGCTTTCCTCTACTGCCCAAGCATACCATAACAACATTTATTGATTGCCCAGTCCAAACATAGACTAGATGAGAATTTGGAAATGGTCACACGCTTTCAATGTGGAGTTAATTCACGTTTATTACTTACTCATCCTAATCTCTTTTTTTTTCTCCATATTATTGTTATCACCTGAGTTTTTGTACAACAAAATGCAGCCCACGATCAATATAAGGACTCTGTATTGGGATGTGTTCCATGCTGTATACATGATGTTCAAGTTATTACATAGCAAATTTCAATCTTCTTCTCCAAAAAGGTAATAACTCAAACTTGGGTAGACATTTAACTGAGACTAGGAGCCCACTGGTCCAACCAAAATGATCATTTATGTAAAGGGAGCCTGGATTATCCAATCAGCTTTATGCATTGAAGCACCTAGGCTTGAGTGTTAATGCAACTATAATTATTATTATAGCAATTATAGCCTTTCCTCGCTTGTGCCCTTTTTGTGGAGATAACCAATTACAGGAATCCTGCAGATTACCCTTTTTTATCATGGAAACATTGAGCTCTAATTAAAGTCACAATGGCATTCTATAAGACTGTGATGAAGGTTCACCTTTGTCCTTCTCAACCTGTCTGCAACCAATGAACTATCACCCTCCTCCAATGCCTCCCCACCATTATCCCACTGGGTGGGACTGCACCTGCCCATTCTATTCCTATTGATCTAATCATAACAGAGAATGACAATCAATGGCTTCTCTTCCACCCCCCCCCCCTCCCCCACCCCGGCCATGGTGTTATTCCTGATGTTCCCCAAGGATGTATCTTTGGTCCTCTCCTTTTTCCCATCTACATGCTACCCTTCAGAAACGTCATCTGAAAATACATCATCACTTTTTATGTGTATGCTGAGGCCACCCAGCTCTACCTCATCTACACTCATTAAATTATCAGACTGTTTATCCAACTTTTTCCACTTAAGTATTGGAAGGACAGAAGCCATTGCCTTCAGTCCCCACAACAAACTCTCTTCCCTTGCCACTGATTCGAACCCTTTCTCTGGCAACGATCTGAACCGCAAGCAAATTGTTCACAACCTCAGTGTCACATTTGACCCCAAGTTGAGTTTTCAGCTATATATCTGCACTGTCACTTAGATCGCCTGTTTCCACAGCTTTGACATCACCCATCTCCACTCTTGCCTCAGCTCTTCTTCTACAGAAGACCTCATTCATGCCTTTGATGTCTCCAGACTTAACTATTCTAACACACTCCTGGCCAGCCTCCTACATTCTACTTTCCATAATTCCAAAATTAATTCATGGGATGTGAGCATCTCTGGCTGGACTAGTTTTTATTGCCTGTCCTTCATTGCATCTGAGAATCCCTTGAGAAGGTGATGGTGAGCTGCCTTTTTAATCCTGCTGCAGTCTGCATCTGAACTGGAACCAAATTCCATTCACCACCCATCACTGTTGTGCTCACTAGGCTACTCATAATTAAGCAACATCTTAGTTTTTAAATTCTCATCCTTTAAAAAATTCCACCCCCTCCCTTTCGTGGCATCACCCCTCCCCATCTCTGTTATCTCCTCCAATCCTACAGTGTACAAAATTATGAGGGGCATAGACAGAGTTGATAGGAAAGACTTGTTTCCTCCAGCAGAGATCAATTACCAAGGAGCATAGATTGAAGGTGATCAGTCGGAGGATTAGAGTGGGTATTAGGAAAAAGCTTTTCACCCAGAGGGTGATAGGTATCTGAAATGTGCTGCCCATAAATGTTGTTTGAAGTAGAAACCCTCAGCTCATTTAAAAGATACCTATAAGGCTACGGACCAGGCTTTTAAAAAAGTCTGGCACAGACAAAGTGGGTGGAATGGCCTCTTTCTGTGCCGTTTCTTTGTGTGGTTTCTACCTCCAAGATTTCTGCGCTGTTCCAAATCCTTCCCTTTGAGAATCCCTGATTTCTGACTGGTATCATCCGGTGTGATGCATTTCAGCACTGAGTCACCAGGGGAGAGATAGAGCCACAGACCTGAAATGAAGGGGACTGAGGCATAGGAACACTTAACAATTTGGTGCTCACCATCTTCCCTAAGTTAGAAACATAGAATCCCTACAGTGCAGAAGGAGGCCATTCAGCTCATTGAGTCTGTGCCAACCACAATCCCACCCAGGCCCTATTCCTGTAACCCCACACATTTACCCTGCTAAATCCCTGACACTTGGGGTCAATTTACCATGGCCAATCAACCTAACCCACACATCTTTGGACTGTGGGAGGAAACCAGAGCGCCCTAAGGAAACTCACGCAGACACGGGGAGAACGTGCAAATTCCACACAGACAGTGACCCAAGACCGGAATTGAACCCAGCTCCCTGGCGCTGTGAGGCAGCAGTGTGCTACCGTGCTGCCCCTGTGTGCCACTCCTAATTTCAACAGAAGCCTCAGTCCATTTATTTGAAACAAGCCAATGCCTCCACTAAACTATGTGAAAGGGGAATTTCAGAGCCATGTCCCGCTTATTATTTCAAGGGCTTTATTTCGGAAGTTCATTTTAAATTGTGCATTGTGGGTGTGGTAGGCAAGGCCGCCATTTATTGTCCGGGGTGCCTTCAGAAGCTGGCAGTCGTCCTTTCTTTTAAAAAAAACCTCTGGCAACCCTTCCATCCAACTGGGTGGTGAGGGCAATACCTTTCCTGCGCTAGATCTGTGAAGGATAATCATCCGTCACGTCCGTGAGCACTTTTACTGGCAGCCAACTTCTTATATTTCCAGATTTGGTAAAACCTCAGGTAATTAATTTGCTCCTGGAGCACTCGTCACCACCAGAGTGACTCTCCCCCCCCCCCCCCCAACATCTCCTGGTCAGAGAGAAGGCAACTTGATCACAATTAAACTGCACGACTGAAGAGGAAAAGAAAACCCTGCGTAGTTTATTAGACAAAATATAAAGAATTTATATCCCAATGTTTATTCACAAGTTTGTTTTCGTATAAACACTTTTAATATACAAAACACACTGGATAAACTGTGAGAGAAGATGAGAAAACCTTTGATTTGTGTTAAAAGATCACATCCGCTTCTGAAACCTGGAACAAGGTGGATAAAACTTCGACAAGGACAATCTAAAACAGAAGCAGGGGGAAAGATGATGGATTATTAAAGGGGATGTGCATTAATTGATATTTTTAAAAGATTAAAATCTGAATAAGTTTTGTTTCAGAAAGATACCACACGATGACACACGAACAGATAGACTGATATTGTTTAGAAGACAGAGGTGTTCAAAACTGAACGACTGAAAGATAGGAACAGGACTGAGAGGCCATCCGGCCTTTCTAGCCTGCTCCGCCATTTATGATATCAGGGTTGCTGTGACAGTAACCTCAAATCTGCATTCCGCCTACCGCCGATAACCCCTTGCTTACCAAGAATCGATCCATTTCCGCCCTAACAGGATCCAAAGACACTGTTTCGACTGCCAAAGCTTCACTGGAAAAGGTACTCGAGGTTATCTTCTCACTAGGATTTTCCTCTGCATTTTTCTTATCAAGTTGTGGATGTTTACTTCTGGCATCACTGAAATAAGTGTTGCTATTTCACAAAACTACAGATTTAAGGTACAGATTTTATGGATATTTCCCCGAGTGCTAGATTGTACTATTTTCATAAATACTAGCGTATTCCCAATCCTGGCTCTTTCCCCCAATTAACTCTCTCATTCTTTAAAGCTGTGATGTTGATAAACAGATCATTAGAACCGGTCAGCATGCGTTTCCCCCCAAAAAAACATCTCGGAGGTTTAAACACCTGGAGATAGTTTTGGAGAAGGCAGCTTATACAAGGTAATTGTTTCAGTGCTCGCTCTTACAAGCTGGAGTAATTTAACACCGATCAAAGGCAGAGTTTTCATTAAAAAGCTATTACCCAGCCCATGAAAAGTTTTAAAAACTAGGATTGTAGTGTGATAGCACCCACCTTTTCCACATCTTCGGATTAGATTTCACTAGTTCTGGGCTTCAGCAACAAGTAAAAGTATCGAGATATAATGAATTCATTTAAGAACATAGTACGTCGCCACACTGACCAACATTTACACATTGCCCTTCGGCAACCCTGCAAACGAATGTGGAGAATGTTCCTTTTCCACCCTGTTACTAGTTTGACCAGGTCACTGTATCAAGTGTGAATAAACCAGTTGGTTTACAGACCACAATCAACCAGGTCACTGTATCAAGTGTGAACATTCGAGTCTTATTCAACCAGTTTAGAGACCGAGTATTGTTGTGGTGTTGGAGGAGTGGTCCATCTGGATGTCCACGTGTGTAATTTGTTTGGGATTCAGATATTGACAATATTTACACATTTTTGCTAAAAGTTCCACTTTGCCCAGATTGCGGTTTGGGTTTTTTTTAAGCAGTATGGTGAGTATATAAGGAACAGGGTGATATCGGGAAAACTTTTTCTCAGTTGTACTGCATTGTATTAATTGTCGAAGCATGTTATTAACATCGCGATCATTACTATAAATTAATCCCTTGGGACTTCATTTACACAAGTACTGAGAACATAGTCAGACAGAGAGGTTCACAGCACCATCAGGCAAAAGTACATCATCGCCCAGCAGAGAGATCCCAAGGAACCAGATGAAAGTGCAGATTATCAGGGCGGGAGCGGGAAACATCCAATTTTTGCAAATGGGATTGCGGTTGGTATCTGTCTCTTTCTCACTGGTCCGTACCTGCACCGTCTCTCTTTTTTGACTCCCGCCTGGAGTGGCTGTTTAATACGAGCTGTCCTTCTGCAAAACAGGCACCAGCCCAGAGCTGGTAGTGACTGAGGGCAGCTGGAGAGCGGCCACCCAGCGGACCTGGCCGGCTGCTCCTCCCGTGCTCGGAGGTCGCCGTCTCCGCCAGGGACCAGATTTTGGGTTTGAGAGGCGGACTGTCTTTGGACTGGGTGCTGCCTGCGCTCTGTACCGTGCATCCCTCCCCGGGAGTTGCCCATTCGGACTTTCTCGACTCGCTTCCCTCCGAGTGTGTCCTCAGTTCGCTGGCTCCTTCCTTTTCACAGTCCGTGACACCCCCCTGTGCAGGGCACTGTGCCCCCGAGTCCCCGTTAACCTGCTGCCCCGCGGCGTTGCCCGCCTCCTGCTGCTCTGGTTTGGGCAGAGCATCCTCCTCCTTCTTGTCTTCCTCGTCCTCGCTCTCACTTGCCTCTTCGTCCGATTTGGTTTTGGGCACCCAGGTCATTTTGTTCTCCTTCTTCAGCCGCCGCCTGGCGTTGGCGAACCAGGTGGAGACCTGGGTCAGGGTCATCTTGGTAACGATTGCCAGCATGATCTTCTCGCCCTTGGTTGGGTACGGGTTCTTCAGGTGCTCGTTCAGCCAGGCTTTCAGAGTGCTGGTGCTCTCTCGGGTGGCATTCTTGGCTCGGCCCGGGTCCCCGTGTGCCAGGGGTCGGTAAGGAGAATAAAGGGCTCCGGCTGGGGAGAAACTGGCCTGGGAGTAGACACATCCAGCCTTCAGATCATAGGGGGACCCCTGAAATCAGAATAAAAGTGAGCTAATATAGTACACGTGTTAGAATATAATATAGAAGGTTAAATATTTAGTATAAGACGCTACTTGATGCAATTTTATGTAATAGTAAATATTTACTACATCTATTACTGTAACTGTATAAACTAAGATTCTTTTTAACTTCTGTACAAAAACTCGCATGTATATCGTTCATTTATTTATCTGTCACAAACACTCCAAAGTCTCGAGTTTGAGTGAATGGTCATGTTTCATATTAGAATATTTATTATTCAGACTCTGTTTATCAATCTAAATTGGAATAGTTTCTGTTTGTGTCTATTGCATAAATAGATGAGTGGATTATTTATACTGAGCCACTTTTGAAATCTGACAATTTGAGATTAAAATAAACTAGTTTACTGAGCTACCCTCAGATCTGAAGCAAATCTCAGCGAAGACATGGCAGCGATACTCTAAACTTTTAGAAGATTTGTGAAGTTGCTTTAAAACCGCGATCATATTTTTAAAAAGTCAAACTTGCGAAACAGGCCGGACCAATCATCCAACATCACAGCCTGAGAGCAGTCCAATATCTGTATGGGCATCCGGCCGAGAGGGATCTGCTTTCTAATCAGGTCAACACTGAGCAGCAGTCACATATTTTGTACTGAAAAATCGCTTCTCACGTTTAGTAATATGTTAAATAAATTGACCTGAAACGCTGACTCTCTTTCCCTCTCACAGATGTTGCCAGACCTGCTGAGGGGGTTTGCCGCGTTTCACAAAAGGGCTGCTTATGTGAAGGATTTTGTACCGCCGCAGAGTAAACCGTGCAGTAATATAGAAACTTTATTTTTTTTAAATGAGTGAACATACCGCGACTTAAACAAACATTTTGTGAACGTTCCATTTCCAGTATGTTTGGATCCAAGTCTAGTCCTATACGGCAGATTATACGTTGTATGAAATAGTTTGAGTATTTTTATATTTAATTCGGTGTATGCATTAAAAATTTAGATGTATATGAAATCATTGATCAACTTGTGTGGTACATTTAGCATCGTTACAGTATTGTATATAAAATGTAATAAAATCAATGCCGCCAACACAGCCTGGTATCGATATTATTGACTTGGTTAGTTTTATATTAACTAGCGATGTTGTGTTGTACCGAATGTATATATAACTCAGTGGATAACCTGAGGTCTGGTCTTGAAAGGATTGTGACGAGGCGAAATTTCACTGATGTTGAAGTCGAACTTCAAACAGAGAAAGTGTGGCGGTGAGGAGGGATGAACTTCACTCGCAGAATAGTCTCCTCGTGCTACCGGTGCAAGTTCAAGCATTACAGAACACGATTTTTAAAAAGTAACTTTAACTCATGAGGGATATTCAAAAACTTTTAAAATACTGCCAAAACCAAACAAAATTGTCGTTTTCTCTTACCAGATGAGACAGATGCCTGAGATCAGGGTAAGGCTGGAGGCTGTACCCTTGTGGAATGGGATATGTACCCGGATAGCGGGCCAGGAGTGCATGGAGAGGCGGGGGTACCCCTAGACTGAGAGCGGCAGCGGGAGAGCCCAGCATCGCCGCCTGCCTTTCCACAAACAGAGCCGGCAGAGCGCTCATTGCAGATCCCTTCCCGGCGGTGACCACATCGCTATATCCCAGCTGAGGTACAGCCATAATGCGATTCAACCAAAAAAAACACTATCAAACTAATCCACCTTCTGTCTCTATATATCCCCTTCTGTCCAGTCCATTGGAGAGTGCTGGCGTGATTGACGGGAGCCCAGTAAATGATATTTACATACGATTAGGGAGATTTAACCAGTGCATGACCGAGTTCCCAATTAGCAGACACCCACTTCCAATTTACTAAACACATTGAAGTTTATTATGTGATAAAAGTCATGCTTTTACACACTGTCTCAGCACACAACACCACGGGCAATTCTGCCTGGGCAGCAAATTAATCGCACCTTTCAAATTTGAGTACAGGTTAAAATCAGACAACAGGAAGATTCTCTCTTTAGAATCAAACTAAGCGCTTCACAGTGTTTTCAATTTACAAGTGTCTTGAAATAGTTAAAACTACAGTATGTGAGCAAACGGTCCGGACCCTGACAGACACTTCATTCTCTTCCCACTTCAACCACTCAAATCGTTTCACGACTGAGGGATCCTAATTCACTGTATTTATCGTTAATTTATTTAGGTTTTTATTTTTATGGCTTATCAGCTTTTGTTCTCCTCGTCCCCCTACCTCACCCACCCCCGATCTTTTATTAGAAAACTCGGCAAGAGGGAGCTGGGTTGGATCAGAGAATCTGTTCAGAATAATAGCGGGAAACGCAGGTTATCCACAAGTGGGATTTGTACCCGTTTAAATAGCAGCATCTGGGAGGCGCTGCCAGGTTCAGGGAAAAGCCTGAATCTCCACCTCAGCCGAACATTCAATCAGTGTGTTACAGTCATATCAGCGCAATCTTTCTAAAGCTTTGACAATGTATGGTTAACCAAAAATCCTTTGATAACTGTAGCATTGCTAAATTGTTATAAGTAGCCTATTGATCAAAGGCTAACTGGGAAGATCGATTCCAATTGATTAGCCCGATGGCAGGGAAGATCAATTTGACCTCAACCTTTGAGTTTTACTGGATAATTATTAAATATATGGCCGTCTGAAACTAAACGTCTAATTTTGGAAAACGTGCTTCAACGCTGTTTGTTATTAATTATAGTCCATTAAAATGTAGCAAGTTCATGTTAGGGTCCAACATTGGTCAGCACACCTCAGTAAGCCATTGAACTTCACGTTAAACAGTTCGGACAATTCCTTTATGCAGTAACATTTCAGCCAGGATTGAACACTGAATTGTTACAGCGCAGAAGGAGGCCATTTGGCCCATCGTGTCTACACCGGCTCTCCAGATGAGCAGCTCAGGGAGTTCCATTTTCACGCATTCTCCCCACAATCATGCGCATTCTGCCTCAGACTTTTGGTGCAGTTTTTTCTTCTACAAGACGAAAGGCTGCATTCGTTTTATTGAATGAAATGTGTTTGAAATCTCTTGAGTTTTTTTGCGCCTGTGATCTTTCCTCTCTCGGAGTGGGTTCTGGAAACATTTTGATTGCTGTACTTGCCCCTCCCCCCCCCCCCCCCCCCCCCGCCACCTCCGGTTTTCTATTGGATTTATTAACAGCGTCCGCTCACCGCTGGGCCAAAGGAGTCCCGAATGTGTAAATATTGTGTCAGCGCCACCACTCCTGCTACTCTCGAATCGATTGGGGGCCTGTAAATGGTGACGATTCTCTGAATCTTTACTAATAAGTTTCCTGTAACCAAGGTTTAAACTGTCTGCCTCTCCATTCTGCTGTTATCTACCCGAGTGTATTCTGCGACCTATCTAGGTGATCCTTTCATTGGAAAGTAAGCACTGATTGTGCTGCAGCACCTCAAGGACCGAGAACTGGTGACCAGTAGGAGAATATGCTTCATTCCCATTTAGTTCCAAAAGTTGCAAATCACAGACTGTATGTAGTATTAGGAAGATAATTTTGCAGTGATATATCACCTTACCAGTTCTCCACTCTTAAGGTGCTCCAATTATCTGGGAGTGCACCGATTGTTGTGCTGTAGGGAACTTCGGAAACAAAAAAACAATGGAAGTCCTCAGCAAGATCTTGGAGAAATGGAAGTTGGCATTTCAGAATTTATATTTATTTTTAGTTTAGTTATTAGTGTCACAAGTAGGCTTACATTAACATTGCAATGAAGTTACTGTGAAAGTCCCCGAGTCACCACACTTCAGCGCCTGTTCGGGTACGCTGAGGGGGAATTTAGCATGGCCAATGCACCTAACCAGCACATCTTTCAGACTGTGGGAAGAAACCGGAGCGCCCGGAGGAAACCCATGCAGACATGGTGAGAATGTGCAGGCTCCACACAGACAGTGACCCAAGGCAAGAATCAAACCTGGGTCCCTGGCACAGTGAGGCAGCAGTGCTAACCACTGTGCCACCGTGCCGCTTCTCGGCCTTTTGACTAAGATCAAGTGTCAGATCAAGCCCAAGATGGGGTACAATGCTTTATCTTGCCAGCTTGGATCTTGTGTGTCTCTTTTGTAGGAACCTTGAATGGGATTCAATTGGAATTTGGTTTTGGAGCAAGTGAGGAGATGGATTTGGATTTGCCCCGTCCACTCTGAGCATGGGCTTTGTGTAACTAACAATTGAGTAAACATTTCATTAAGCAATCTGAGTGGAAATGAGGTGAAGGGGGCAAGAGGTGTGGCAGATGGACAAGATGAGTGTTGGGGGGGCGGGGGGGTATGACTTCTTGGTTAATAACCAAAAGCAAATACTGTGGATTCTGGAGATCTGAAATTTTAAAAAAGTGCTGGAAAAACTCAGCATCGAGTCCAATGCTGGACTCCAAACGTGAACTGTTTCTCTCACTATAGATGCTGCCAGACAGACCTGCCGAGTTTTTCTAACAATCTTCAATGGCCTCCAATTCCTAGAGTGGGATTTGAACCCGAAGCATCTGGCTCAGAGGTCGGGACACTGTCCATTGCACCGCATATATCTCCGTCAGCAATGTTATAATTAGTTAGTAAATGTTAACACCAGCAGGAACATGCACATTCATGAACTGATGAAGGTGAGATATACACCATTTGCTTAATGCCCAGAAGCTCTCAAGTCCAGTTAGGCTGTTTCTGTTCAAGTAAAAGCAAAATAAAAACTGCGGATGCTGCAAATCTGAAATAAAAGCAATGTTGGAGAGACTCGGCAGGTCTGGCAGTATCTGTGGAGAGAAAGTTTCGAGGCCGTATGACCAGCTATTTTGGTGGAGCCCAATCCCTGGGTACTGTACTGAAGTTGTTACTTTTCTCCGAAGGAAAAAACATTCGGACTTGAAATATTAACTCTTGTTTCTTGGACTCTCTTGGAAAGTTTCTCTGTAACAATTCCAGAATCACGGCTTCAATATAGTACATAGAGATAGGGGTCCACCGAATAGACTGCATAGCCCTTTTAATACCAAACCATGTGTTGTAAAGCATCAACTTATAGTATGGAAGCACAATAATACGAACCTGTGTGCAAGTTCTCTGTGCTATTAAGGACACCTGTTTTGTCACATTTTATTTTTGGGATTTACAGAATATTCAGTACAATAATCCACATTCCATCTTTATTTGATCATTTCAATACAAAAAGGAAACATTGCTTTCTCTGCACCAGACTCATCTAAATTAGAAATCTCAGTGGCATCACCCAATGCCCTGCCTCTAGCATTAAACCTATAAGGCAGGCGGTCCCATCCTATGCTAGGCTCAAGCAGTCAAGCAGTTAGGAACTTATGTGGGATGCAGTATCCCTTAAGTAGGTAAGGATGTGTAGCCAGGCTGCTGTTTTTAAAGAAAGAAGGATTTGCATTGATGTGGCCGCTTTTCAGGACTACCCGATGTCAGCTGCCACTATGCAAAATCCCACAAACAGCAATGTGAGAATGAACATAATAAAACATATTTTTGTAGCGTTGATTGGGAATAAGTATTGACCAGGGTACTGGGGATAATTATTCTGCTCTTCTTCAAATTGTACCATATATCTTCTACATCCACGTGAATTAACCCGAGACGGGCCTCAGTTTAACATCTCACCTGAGGTGGCACTTCCAACAATGTAGCACTCCCTCACTCCTGCGCTGGAATGTTAGCATTGCATTTTGTGCTTAAAGCTTGCTGGAGCAGAACTTTAATTTGTGACTCAGAGGCGAGAGTGGTAGTGACTGAGACACAGCTGACACTTTCAATATAGCGTGCTCTTGACCAAAGGTACATATGTGGAGACCAGGCGAGAGCAGAATTCAACTTGGCTGTGATACCTTCCATGATGAAATATGGTGCTGACAATATGGTGCTGACACTCACTGTCTCGATTCGCAGATGAATAATAGCTTCAGCCCCTTCACACTGACCAAGCAAGAGGACCAAGCAAAGAGACTGCTCCTAGATGACTTTGAGTTGATCTTATGATGGTGGAAGAAAGCAGCCAGGGAGGGGAAGCAGAGACGTCTGCCGTTGATTTGTCCGTTCCTTGGGATAACCTGCCCTTGTGCGAGGCTGAAATCCGGAAATTGGTATGGAACTGCAGGAATATTGCAGGAACGGCATTAATTCCACCCATCATTCTGTGACAGGATTCAGGGATCAACAAATGCACCCCACAAATGTTACAATTTGATTAAGTCATTCACCCATGCAAATTTGGGAAAGACCACAATTAAATGAAAATTAAATTAAATTACTTGAGAAAGGATATACTGGCACTGGAGTGGGTACAGAGGAGATTCACTAAGTTGATTCCAGAGTTGAGAGGGTTGGCTTCTGAGGAAAGACGAAGTAGACTGAGACTATACTCATTGGAATTTAGAAGAATGGGGGAGGGGAGGGAATCTTACAGAAACACATAAAATTATGAAGGGAATAGATAAGATGAGCATGCATGATAAGATAGGTTGTTTCCACTGGTGGGTGGAAACTAGAACTGGGGGCATAGCCTCAAAATAAGGGGGAGCAGATTTACGACTGAGTTGAGGAGGAACTTCTTCACCCAAAATGTTGTGAATCTGTGGAATTCCCTGCCCAGTGAAGCAGTTGAGGCTACCTTGTTGAATGTTTTTAAGGAAAAAATAGATTTTTGAACAGTAAAGGAATTAAGGGTTATTGGCGGGCAGGTAAGTGGAGCTGAGTCCACGTAAAGATCAACCATGATCTTATTGAATGGCGGAGCAGGCTCAAGGTGCCAAATAGCCTATTCCTGCTCCTAGTTCTTATGTTCTTATGTTTAAATACCACTCACCTTCTTCAATTTATAAAGAAACTTCACATTTCACCATCTCCATTGACCTTGTCAGTGTTCAGAGTTAGTGCTCCACCCTTAAATATAAAGAATGTTTTATTTGATTCATGGTGCAGGACACCACAATGTTAAAAAGATACAGGCCAAATAGAAAGTAGTGGCCTAGGTGCCACCAAGTAAAGTCTTGACTGGAAGAGTAGGAAGGGAAGAATAAGAGGAAGAAATTATTAAAGATATTGTGGCAACAACTTGAATGTGCTGAAATATCCGTGTTGGGACAATGGTGGTAATGGATATTGAGGAAATTTTGTAATCAAGGCAGTAAGGACAAATGATTTCTCCATTACTGAAAGTGCACATCCATTATATTTGAAATGATTACTCCAGATTACAACAATTTTGGAGATCTCCACCAAACTTGGGAAATCCCTCAGAACTGGAGGATATAACGTTCATTTATTTAATAGCTTTTAACATCTTTGAGTCAAAGAACAAGAAATTACAGGAGGTAAACAATAGTGTGGTCGAAAAGATGGGTTTTGAAAAGAAAGTTAATGGAGAAAAGTGCAGAGTTGAAGAGATTTAGAGAGGAAGTTCTATGGCAAGAAATAATTATCTTTGCAAAGATGTCCTTGGTGGTTTCTCAAAATACTCAGCAACTGTGACCTGCTTCTTCCGGCCGAGATACTCATCCACAAAATAGTTAGCACAAGGTAAGTAAGTATCCCCGGGAACCTTGGTATAGCTGATAACCTCTCCCTCAGTAATCGTGCAGAGTTGGATGTCATGAGCATGAAGGGGTTTGGGTCAATTCTGCCTCCACCTCCAGTCCAGATGGACTCGTCCTTATTCCCATTCCCAATTGCACAATAGATGTGGAAATTACCCTCACTGCCCCGCCTCAGCAGGGCTTCCGAACCTGTCCTAACAAAAGCATGGGATTGGCTGAAAAATGAAAGCTCTAGTACATTACTGACCTTATAGCCATGAGGTGGAGATGCCGGCATTGGGCTGGGGTGGGCACGGTAAGAAGTCTCACAACATCAGATTAAAGTCCAACAGGTTTATTTGGAATCACCTGATGAAGGAGCAGCGCTCCGAAAGCTCATGACTCCAAATAAACCTGTTGGACTTTAACCTGGTGTTGTGAGACTTCTAACTGTGTTTATAGAGAGAGCAGTTTTCTGGAGCGGCAATTTAAGAGACCTGTAAATGCAGAAAGGCTGCGTACATAACCTATAAGGAGCTGGGCTTAACTGCAATAGCCTCTGGAATGTGATGCTGAGTGGCTGATTCTTCCTATGCCTTCAAGAATGAGTTAAACTGGTTCTTAACTGGGACAGAGATTGCAGCATATGGAAGGTGTGTGCCCATGTAATCTATTGGACCGATACTGATCGTGTTGCAGAGGTATTTTTCCAGAATACAATTTTCATAGAATCCCTAAGCCATTCGGCCCATTGAGCTTGTGCCAACCACAATCGCACCCAGGCCCTATCCCTGGACCCCACTCATTTACCCTACGAGACCCCCTGACACAAAGGAGCAATTTAGCATGGCCAATCTACCTAAGCTGCATATCTTTGGAGTGTGGGAGGAAACTGGAGCACCCGGAAGAAACCCAAGCAGATACTGTGCAAACTTCATACCGACAGTGACCTGAGGCCGGAATTGAACCCAGGTCCCTGACGCTGTGAGGCAGCAGTGCTAACCGCTGTGGCACCATGCCGCCCATGCTTTCACATTAGACCCTAACTTCCGGGGCAGCATGGTGGCACAGTGGTTAGCACTGCTGCCTCACAGCTCCAGGGACCTGGGTTCGATTCCCGGCTTGGGTCACTGCCTGTGTGAAGTTTGCACATTCTCCCTGTGTCTGCGTGGGTTTCCTCCGGGTGCTCTGGTTTCCACCCACAGTCCAAAGGTGTGCAGGTTAGGTGAATTGGCCATGCTAAATTCTCCCTCAGTGTATCTGAGCAGGAGCCGGAGTGTGGCGACTAGGGAATTTTCACAGTAACTTCATTGCAGTGTGAATGTAAGCTTACTTGTGATTAATAAATAAACTTTATATTTTTGCTTCTCCCAGCAGATGAGATGGTTCTGCAGGAAATGATGATTGGATAGGAATTAGTCATAATGCTTCAATCATCAGGTTATTTGTTGGAAGCCTGTTGCATATTTCCAGCCTTTTCTGTTTTAATTTCTGATTGATGCTGGAGTTTTCCCTTTTCCATGTCAATTCAAGACAAATCCACTTTCAACCAGAGCTCTGGTGAAGAACAACATTGACCCAACTAATAGATAAATGGAAAACTTGTATTATTCACAAATCTGTCTTTAAGTGTGTTTGCTCCCTCCTCCTATTCACACTTTCTTATTCTGGCCTATGGTGCATCACAAGGATGATCTAAGTCCTCTCCCCAAGTCAGCTTCTTTCATGTTTGTTCATTGTACTGCTCCTCACATCTCATTCAAACACTAATTGCAGTGCTTTTTATTTTAATGAGGTCTTGCTATCTGACAAGTAAATGGCTTTCACACATTTTAACATCAACGGCAGACTGAAGAGGACCACCCAGTGATTAACTGCTTAAAATGTGGCCTTTTCTGTTGATTTCCCCATTTTTCTGCAGGGGGTGATTCAAGAGTAATGCGAACACCCTCCCTCCTCAAGCGTCTCATCAAGTGGACCTTTTATTTGCAGCCATCTCTCTTATGTGCAACAGTAACGGTTGAAGTCTGGCCCACTAGTTCTCATAACGTCATAATTTTACAGCACAAAAGCCCCTTGGCCCATTGTGTCTGTGCCAGCCATCAAGCACCTATCTATTCTAATCCCATTTTCCATCACTTGGTCCATAGCCTTGTATGCTATGGCATTTCAGATGCTCATCTAAACACTTTTTAAATATTGTGAATTCCCGCCACCCTCTGGGTGAAAATGTTTTTCATCAAATCCCCTCTAAATTTCCTGCCTCTTACCTTAAATTTATGTCCCCCTGCCTCTTGACCCCTCTACTAAGGGGAAAAGTTCCTTTCTATTTACCCTCTCAATATCCCTATCTATGTCCCTCATAATTTTATACACCTCAATCATGTCCCCTCAGCCGTCTCTGCTTTAAGGCGAACAAACCCTGGCTAAACCCTGGTCCAACGCCGGCATCTCCACATCATAAATAGCTTCTCTTCATAGCTGAAATGCTTCAGCCCAGACAATCTCCTGGTGAATCTCCTCTGTACCCTCTCCAGAGCAATCATATCCTTCCCATAGTGAGATGATCAGAACTGCACACGGTACTCCATCTGTAGCCTGAGTATTTTATACAGTTCCATCATAACCTCCCTGCTCTTACATTTCTATGCCTCAGCTAATAAAATTAAGTATCCTATATGCCCTCTTAACCACCTTATCCACCTGTCCTGCTGTCTTCAGGGATCTATGGACATGCACCCCAAGATCTCTCGGGCCCTCTGTACTTTCTGGTGTTCTGCCATTCATTGTGTTGTGAGGGAACTTGATATGCAAGGCATCCAGTCATTCTTCCAGGATCAGTCCAGATAGGATGGCTGGCAGCAGGCTATTTAACAGTGAGAAGCATCACAGATGAGTCCAATCACCCAATATCCACACCATTTTGCTTTACATTAAGGATCACACACTTTTATCAACCTATGGCATTAAATGGCAGAGGGAAAGAAATAAGCTTGCCCCATACTCCATGATGATTGGTGGATTATGACTTAACATATCCAGTCACCATTCCCCTTCCCACAGCCATCCAATCTGCTGGGAGAGGGGAAAAATAATCAGAGAATAGCCCAGGAATAATACTGGAAAATACCTCTGCAACACCCTTAGGGGATCAATTTCAGTCCAAGGGATTACATGCACACATTCGGCAATCTCTGGCCCAGACAAGAAGCAGTTTAACTCACTCTTGAAGGTGTGTGGAGAGTCAGTGCCCTCTCCGTCAGTCAGCAATGATTCCGGATAGGTCCATACCTTTGCTCTGTAGGCTATGTATGCAGCTATTATGCATTTAGAGGCCTCTGTGCAGTTTGGCTGCTGAAAGGAGAGAACTGCTCTCTCTATAAACACAAGTAGCCTGTGCCATCTTGCTGAGAGTGCATGCATGAATGGTCAAAGTACTGATGGCATCATGTCTCCAGGTCAACAATATTCTGGAACTTTCATTTTTCAGCTGAGTCCATCCTTGGGAGGAACTTTGTCTCTCAGAGTGTTGTGAGTCTTTGGAACTCAGAGAGCTGTGGGGGCAGAATCCTAGCATATAGTTAAGGCTGAGATAGACAGATATTTGATTGGTAAGGGAATCAAAGGTTACGGGGAAAGGGCAGGAAACTGGACATGAGGAATGTCGGATCAGCCATGATCTACTGAATGGTGGAGCAGGTTCGAGGGGCCAAATGGCCTACTCCTATTCCTATTTCTTATGGTCTTTTGCTGGGAAGTCCACTGAGTTACAAGAACTGGCGGCAGATTAGGAGGCCCTCGAAAAGCAGATGATCTGATGCCATTGAATTTCCAAAGTACAATAAGTTTATCTTTTGGAATGCTGTACTGAGAAGGGAAGGGGGATCTACATTTCTGGAGTTAATGGCATCACTGCAATATAAAAGTACATTCATTATTTGGCAATCAAATACAGGATCCCCAGCGGATATTTACCTTTCCTAGCCCAGAAATGATGATGCTACTCTGGATGCTGTCCCTGGTGATGTGAAGTATCTATTATAGACCTGTCTCAATGGCAATAGCAATATGGTGGGTGTTCCTGTTCTCTGGATCTGGCACACCTACATATAGAGGGTTGGATTCAGAGCTGCAGTGACAAAACTAGAATTACACATTGCACAGAATGAGTAGCACAGAAACAAGCCATTCAGCCCATCAAATGTTTATGCTTTACAGGAGCCTCCTCCCACACTATTTCATTTAAACCTGTTATCCATAGAATCCCTACCGTACAGAAGGAGGCCATTCGGCCCATCGAGTCTGCACCAACCCAGGCTCTATCCCCATAACCCCATGCATTTACCCTAGCTAGTCCCCCTGACACTAAGGGACAATTTCCTGGCCACCTAACCCGCACATCTTTGGACTGTGGGAGGAAACCGGAGCACCCGGAGGAAACCCACTCAGACATGATGAGAACGTGCGAACTCCACACAGACAGTGACCCAAGCCGGGAATCGAATCCAGGTCCCTGGTGCTGTGAGGCAGCAGTGCTAACCACTGTGCTGCCCCTTTCTTCCTGACTTGTTAATTTAGGTTCCCCTTAAAAACATCCATTCTATTCACCTCAGCTACTTCTGTGATTAATTAATTAATTAACTATTCAACTAATCATGAACATGTGGCTTGCAAATTTATTGTTGCAGTTGCATAGCATTCCTGATGACAGGGAGATTCATACAGGCCAACAATGTAACCCACACTGCCCAAGCAATGAACATTCAGCCTGCTCATGGCCAGAATAAAATGATGAATTTTGCATTCAATATCCCTGCAGATATTACTTCATCCCTTGCACTAGCATCTTGTGAGGTGGTATTGTCTAGTTGTTGTGGGGTTCATGTGATTGGATAGGCTAACTAACTTACCGCAGAGCAGAAATGAAACTTAAGATGTTCCTGACCTGTGTGACTCAGTGCCACATCACACGGTGCATTAACCTACTGAACCATAGCAGAAACCAGATGACTTTCAACTCATTAACCATGGCCTCGTAAAGGGCTGCTCTGGTCTCTTAAAAAAAAATACTGTTCTCTTAAATATCAGTCAACTGTTTAATTTTCTCATAATTTTTAGCTTAGAATAACCATTAGAAAAAGTCGAAACACTTTGACGGCAACCAAGTTATATTGAACATTCACAATAACAACTGACTGTCATTTTCTAACATTTTGATAAGAAAAAGCTATGCCGTTCAGTCATGAGGTTTTAGGGACACAAGAATAGGAGCAGGAGTAGGCCGTGCAGCCTGCTCCACAGATCATCTTAGGCCTCAACTCCACTTCCCTGTCCACTCTCCACTTCCCTCGATTCTCTGAGATCAAATATCTGTCTATCTCAGCCTTAAATAGATTAAACAATGCAATGTTTGGAGTAGAGAATTCATAAGATTCACTGTCCTTGAAAGAACAAATCTTTCCCTCATCTTGTTCCTAAATGATCAGCCCCTTATCCTTTCGGTGCAATTACCCCAATACTGATTGTGGGAAATGCCATCATCCTGATTAGACTGAGAGAAAGAATTGAAATACTGAATTTCGTCTGAACTGTGTTATGGCTCTGAGATTTTCAGGTCACCTTCAATGCCTTTTTTGCTTTGCAGATTCTAATACTCAACTTATTCTGAAAAAGTCTTGCAAGCCTTCGTAACCATAGGATGTCTCAATGCACTTTATAGCCCAAGAAGCAGCTTTGAATGGTAGTTGCTGTTGGAAATGTAGCGGTCAATTTGTCTGCAGACAAATTTCTACGTATGTTTCCACCAGTGGTAACGCATTAATGAACAGATCATCTATTTTAGTGATATTGAAAGAGAATTATTGGCCAAGGACAATTGTAGACTTATCACTGATGCTGGTTCCAAACATGGAAAGTACAGCATAATTAGGGCGGAAGATCAAATTTCGAAACTTAATGGTGGCTTTATGGAGGTGGGGTTGGTTAGCTCAGTTGGTTAAAGTGTGGTGCAGTATGGTGCCAATGGTATGGGTTCAATCTCAGTACTGGTTCTAATAACTACCTCCTCACCTTCCCCATGCTTACAGCGTGGCGCCTCTCAAGCCAATTGTCTCTCTGGTCGGTATCTTACAACCTCACTTGGGCGAGGTGGTAAAATTCCGCCTCTCTTTCTAATGTGGACTGAAAAACATAAACCAGTTAAAAACTGCACAAATGTTTTGCTGCAATATTCTTTTAATTCATTCATGGAACATGGGTGTCACTGGCTGGGCCTGCATTTATCACCCATCTCTAGTTGCCTGAGGGCAGTTGAGAGTTAACTACATTGCTGTGGCTCTGGAGTCACATGTAGGCCAGACCAGGTAAGGACAGCAGATTTCCTTACCAAAAGGACGTTAGTGAACCAGCTGGGTTTTTACGACAATCAACAATGGCTTCATGGTCATCAGTAGATTCTTAATTCCAGATATTTTTTATTGGATTCAAATTCCACCATCTGTCATGGCAAGATTCAAACCAGGGTCCCCAGAACATTAGCTGAGTTTCTGGATTAATAATCTAGTGATAATACCATTAGATACCACTTGTGATAAGGCCATCACCTCAGGATCTTTTACACTCACCTGAGGGAGCAAACATAACTTCACTGAATGCAGCAGGTATAAGGGCCTATATCATCGGCTCCTGTTCCTAATGTGAGTACCAAAAATCCTGGACCAAACAATATGAATTCTAAGGCTCAGGGAAGAAATCTGTGGAAAACTGACTTTGGGCACAAAGTTATATTAGGCACTGGGGATTTGTACATTTAAAAACACCAACATATCTGAGCCAGGCTACTTCTGGGCTATTAATTTTACATCAATAATAGGCAAAATGAGTGAAACTATTCTTCAAGGTAATGTGGAAGAATTCCTGCCTTAGAGATACTTAATGAGAACCAGGCAGCATGGATTTTTAAGGGCCGACCATCAGGTCTAGGAAAGCTCCTTGACTTCTTTAGGAATTTAATAGATAGTTTGTAGCACTCTCTGTTGTCAGAACTATCAGAAAGCTGTTGACAAAAGTGCCACTTGGAAGACTACTTATTTAACTGGTAACCAAAACAATGCAAGTTGGCCGTGTTTGGTTAATAAACAGAAAAGTGAATGTTAAGGTAAGAATGTCAGAATGGAAGGCTGGCGATAATTGGTGTTGGTTCTGCATTCCCCTCTTACTTCTAATCTTTACTAATGATCCAAGTATCGAAACAACCAGTAAAATGGCCAGATTAGATCAACAACAGGAAAGTTTGCATAGAAGCAGCGACAGAAGAGGTAGCAAAGATTTACAGATTCGTTTGATGGAGAAAATATCAGAGACCATTCAGCACTGAAATATTCAGCACTGTGTTGTACACTCGTAGTGGGGGTGTGCATTCTCAGGGTACAATAAACAGAATTGAACTGGCAAACGGAGATTAAAAAAGGAATTTGGAAGTGATAAAAAGACTCATAATTTACAATATCTACAAGTAAATGATCAAACAGAATGCTCAGATATTGAACCAGGACATAAGAGAATACGTTTCTGGAGGTTATGCTGGGGATTTACAATGCATTGATTATACCAGTGCATAGCCTCCAGAAACTTAGAGTATTCTACTCAATTCTGGTCACAAAAATGTACAACAACAACAACTTGAATTTATAGAGAACATTTAATGTCGTAACACTTCCCAAGGCACTGCACAGGAACAATAAAACCAGTGAAGATTGCCAGGAATGATCCTGTTTGTGAATAGAATTAGTTGTATGAAACCATTGGAGAAGTTTAAGGGTCTAGAGATGAGGCTGCAGTGATCCCACAGTGTACAAAATGTTAAGTGTTGGAGACACTTTGAATGTTGAAAGGACCAAGAAGCTTGAGAAGGTGTATTTATACAGTAATTGTCACATCTTCAGGATACCCTAATGTACTTCAATACCAACCAATTACTTTTGAAGTGTAATTGCTGTACTGGTATGCACAAATCTAAAAGCGTTTTCTATTTATATATAATATATACATAGGTGGATCGTAGAGGCATCCACAAACATAACAGTTGAGCCCAAGTCTGTGCATATTGCCATCGGGGAACATATAGGTGAGAAAGTGAAATAGGTCCAAGGATAGATTGGCAACAACAGGGTCATGAGTCTTTGGAACTCTCTTCTTGAAGGAGTGTTGGAAACTGAGTCTTTGAGTATTTTCAAAGCAGAGGTGGATAGATTCTTGGTAAGCAAGGGGGTGATAAGTTATCGGGGATAGGAGGGATGCAGATATGAGGTTACAATCAGATCAACCACGAACATATTAAATGGTGGAGCAGGCTCGAGGGGCTGAAAGTTACTGCTGCTCTTTGTTCGTATTTCAGATTATGTGGTGATTATGGTGATTGTTCCTTTAAGGGCAACACAACAGAAGAGGGTCAGCTGGCTTGAGGGACCAATTGGGATGGAGAGTGAGTAATCACCCCAGGGGGTGGAGTCCTCCCTCAGGCCAAAGACAGTGTGAAGACATGTAGGGACTGGGTAAGCTTTTGGGCTGCTAAAGGGCAGGCAGGGGGCTGCCAGCCTCTGTACAACTTTTTCTTATTAATAAATATCCATTGTGTTCCTGACAAAGTCTGTGGGCATGCATCATTACAGATTACCTTCAAGAATAATGTCCCTTATTTTACTCATTATGGACGTAAAGTGAAGTCAAAATGAAATAGTGTTCCCAAGTAGACATTCGGCTCCTAGAAATTATTAATTTAGTATGAGGTCGACTATCTCCAATCTTGTCCACACATATATCTTCAAGCATGGACACCAGAGGATAATCAGATGCACAACCCCTGACTTTTTGAGCCCAGGGCTAGTTGACATTCATCTCTTGACACAGAAGCGGAATCAAGCTCATGACTATCTGCTCTATATGGCTCAGTGTCATATCCAATACACTACAGCTACTTGAAGCCACACATTTCCTTATCAGAGACAAGAGTGCTAGCATTGGGCCACAGCTTGCACATTTCTTAAGTGAATAATAGCAGCAGTAAGTAAAAAGAGACCAGATTAGTGACTCAGCAAGAATGGTCGTAAAACATGTGGTAATCATGTGGAAAAGTAACAGTTTAGAGGTGTAGCATTTAGAAATGTTTTCGTAACAACAGTTGTCCCTTCCAAAAAAAACAGTTAGATTCTTCAACATTGAGACTTGGCATGCCCGAAGCAAATGTTAACCTTGAAACTTCCGTGAAAACATTTACTAATGGTCCCATTAATCCAAAACTAACTTTTTCACAGTCTCCAAGGACTGTTTAATAGTGTTTAGTTAGCCACCTGTAGACTTATTTATATCCCTCTCTCGCTCCACCACCTCCATAAGGAGGTTACCATTCCTCAGCTGTGTCACCTGGTGCCTCAGCCAAGTGACCAGTGTTCATATTTGACAGTCAGTGTACTGGCAGGATCATAGAATCCTGCAGAAGGAGGCCATTCAGTCCATCAAGTCTGTACCGACTCTCTGACAGAGCATCATACCAAGGCTCTATCCCTGTAAACCCACGTATTTACCCCACTAATTCCACTCTCCCCAACCTACATAACATGGGACACTAAGGGACAACTTATCATGGCCAATGCACCTAACCTGCACATCTTTTGACTGTGGGACTAAACCGGAGCACCAGAGGAAACCCACGTAGACACGGGGAGAACATGCAAACTCCACACAGACAGTCACTCGAGGCCAGAATTGAACCTGAGTCCTTGGTGCTGTGAAGCAGCAGCGCTAACCATTGTGCCACCATGCCGCCCTGTTTATATGACGGCTGAACTCAATCCTGGCCTAACCCCATATCCACAGATGTCACTGGAGTGAGAATTCCAGCTGATTTCTCCCTTTCCTAACTCCGTTCAAGAGCTACTCCTTCAAAGTGCACTGACAACTATCCCACTGCAGTCAATCAGAGACCATCTTCCTAACACAAAAGTAAAAATAATTCAGATGGAAGAAAGATGTTCATTTATCTAGAGTCTTTCACAACTACTGGAAGTTCCAAAGCTCTTTACAGTCAATAAACTCCTTTTTGAAATGTTTTCACTATTGTAGTGTAGGAAATATGGCAGCCAACATATGCACAGCAAGATCCCACAAACAGCAATATGATAATGACTGATAAACTGATTTTGTGATGCTGATTGGGGGAAAATGTTTCAGGATACCAGGGAATGCACCCTTGCTTTCCTTCAATACAATGCCATTTGACCTTTCATGTTCATCTGAGAAGGCAAAATGGGCCTCAGTTTAAGGTGCCACCCCAAATGATAGAATCCCCAACAATGCAGCACTCTCTCCGTAGTCCACTGACATGTTAGCCTCAATTTTTGGAGTGGGACTTGCACCTACAACCTGCTGATTTAGAGAAAAGTGTGCCACCAACTGAGCCACAGCTCTAGTATAACTAAACTAACAGCCCTGAACAAACTGTCCTACGCCCTCAGTGACAATCAGAGTTTCTCTAGTTAATACAAAATCAGATTTTATGGATTAAGTATATGGTTTATGAAATTGAGTAATGACATTTACTATTTAGTTCATTCAGATTCTAAATTCTCTCCCAGATCAGTTGGCAGGGGAAGGGTGCAGCTATTACCTGCTCTCCCCTAAATGTTTTTGATATAAATGACTTCAGCCTTCGCCCCTCCATCTGAATAGAGGGAAAAAAACAGATTCTACCAAAAGTTTCTACCCTGATTACTATCTAATGCCCTCTGCTGGTAAGCTGTGCATGGATGGTTGGAGGATGAATGGGATCAAGTTTAGTCGCTACATCGCTGTATCTCCAAATTCAATTGACTTCCCAATTCACCTTATTTCACCACCAGCACCATCAGAGCTTCCACTGCATCAGCCTCTCAGTGCTGCTGTCTCCCGAAAACACTTCCACTTGTTGCAAATCTCCAGAAGGCTCTGGCAGAGGTAGATTTGGTGAAATAGGCAGTGTTTCTTAACTTTCAGGATAAATGAAATCTCTATTTCCAGTGGAACACAGCAAGTCAACACGACATGCAGCTGACGGTGGGGGAATCAGTCATAGTTTGGGAATGTGATAGTGCCTGCGGTCCATAGTCAATCATTCCAAGGTTGGTGGATTGCATCAGACAGGGAGGGTTTCTTGAAAGGCTAGTCTCTAGGTTTGGTGTCAGCTATGGCTCAACGGCTGGCACTCTTGTTTCAGAGCCCAGCAGGTTATGGGTGCAAGTTCCACTCTGCAGATTTGAGCAGAATACACCTTGGCTGGGAGTACTGGGGTAGTGTTGCATTGAAATGTTAAATTGAGGGTCTGTCTTCCCCCATTGCCTCTGTCCCCCCACTCCTCTCCACTCCCTCAGGTGGGCGTAAAAGATCCTATGGCATTGTTCAAAGAAGAGCAATTCTCTCTGGTGGCCTGGCCAATATTCAGCCCTCAATGAACATCACTAAGATAAAGGGCCAGGCGGTAATCACATTGCTGATTGGGGACTTGGTGTTTCCTGCACTAGACCAGTAAATTCGGTGGCTGTGTGGTATGTTGTGGCATCCTGCAGCTGTGAAAGGCAATAAACAAATGCAAGTCATTCTTTCATGTATAATTATGAAGCATTAAGAAGCTTTATTTCACACTAATTTAAACTGTTTGATTATCATACTGTCTTGAGTTCCCATTAATGATTGTTTTTTTTCACTTTGCAAATGATGTACACAACATCAAAACATCACAAATATTGACTGGCCAGCTACTGCTTTCGGTTTTGACTTCAGAGTCCCAGCATTTGCAGATTTAGCATTTCGCTTTGTAATTTAAGCTACCAAGTTGCCTTCTTTTATCTTCAAAATCAGTGATCAGTGGCTTCGGGAAAGGAAGGGGGAAATTCTAAAACATAAACTGGGGAGAAGCCACATGGGAACACATAAATCATCATTATTACCAGCCAACCTGTCTTTTACCTCATCATTCAGCATCTATATGCCATCAGTGGGATGTTACAATTACCGACAGGACAATTATTAATGTGTTTCTATTTATTGTTCATTTGTTAATTTATTTACATTGAAGGTGAGATTCTCTCTTTCATGTTTTCTCCTCAGCTGGTTTTCAGTTGTATTATCTCTGAGCAGTACTATCCCAGCTGAGAGCTTGGGTAGGTTGATGTTCCCAATCCTCTGACAATGAGATTGTATTAGGAGAGGCTTCTTGAATTCTGCCTAGGTTGAATTTTCCTTCATTTTTTCTTTCCTCCTTATTGCATGTCATTAACAAAAGTGTGGTTAAAAAAAAAAGAGTATTGCTGTCAGGGATTTAAAAAAAGAAATAGTGGAGGTATTAAATGCAAAAGAGAAAATGCTGGAAAATCTCAGCAGGTCTGGCAGCATCTGTAAGGAAAGAAAAGAGCTGGTGTTTCGAGTCCAGATGACACTTTGTCAAAGCTAAATGGCATAGAAAGTGGGAGATATTTCTACTGCAGGGTGAGGGAATGAAAGATGAGTCATAGCTACTGAAACCAGGGGAAAAGGCTGCTAATGGCAGTCCATAGAGAGAATAAAGGGTGTGAATGGTCAAACGGAGAGAAGCTAAAATCAGAGGGTAAGTTGTGACATATTGAAGAGTTGCGGGCGTGGGGGGGGGGGGGGGGGGGAGGGGAATGGGTGGGAGAGAGGTAAAATGTAGAAAAAGGGGGAAAGGGGAAGCAAAGGAGGAGAAAAGGTAAGGAAAGGGTGGATAAAGTAGGGGGAAAGAGTGGGGGAGAAGAAAAATGAAGAAAGACAATAAAGAAATAAAAAGTAGAGAACAGTAAAAAATTAAAACAAAGGGGTCAAGGTGGGGTAGAGCTAATCATCTGAAGTTGTTGAATTCGATGTTGAGACCAGAAGGTTGTAAAGTGCCCAGCCGGAAGATGTGATGCTGTTCCTCCAGTTTGCATTGAGCTTCACTGGAACATTGCAGCAGGCCAAAGACAGACCTGTGGGCATGGGAGCAGGATCGTGTGTTAAAATGGCAAGCAACCGGAAGGTCGGGGTCCTGATTGCGCACAGACTGAAGGTGCTCAGCAAAGTGATCACCCAGTCTACACTTAGTCTCTCCAATATAGAGGAGACCACACTGGGAGCAGTGAATGCAATACATCAAATCATCTCCCACTTTCTATGCCTTTTAGCTTTGACAAAGGGTCATCTGGACTCAAAACGTCAGCTCTTTTCTCTCCTTACAGATGCTGCCAGACCTACTGAGATTTTCCAGCATTTTCTCTTTTGGTTTCAGATTCCAGCATCCGCAGTAATTTGCTTTTATAAAATATTAAATGAATACTTTGCATGGAGAGAAGGTGCAAACTCTACACAGTCATCCAAGGCTGGAATTAAACCTGGGTCCCTGGTACTATGAGGCAACAATGCTAACCAATATTAGAAAAGCTATTTTAAAATTGATAGGGTACCAGGACCTGATGAGATACATCTAAGGGTACTGAAGAGGATGAGAGTGGAAATTGCAGAGGCACTGGTGATAATCTTCTAGTCATTCTTAGACACAGGGGTGCTGCCAGAGGACTGGAGAATCACAAATGTTACACCTTTGTTCAAAAAGGAATACGAGGATAATGCCAGATCAGTCAGTTTGACTTCAGTCGCAGGGAGACTTCAAGTAACAATAGTTTGAGACATAATCAATAGTCACTTAGACAAGTGCAGTGTAATTAAGGAAAGTCAGCCTGGATTCATTAAGGGTAAATCATGTTTAAATAACTTGCTGGAGCTTTTTGAGAACGTAACAGAGAAGGTTAATCAGGGCAATGCTGTTGATGTGGTGTATATGGATTTTCAAAAGAGATTTGATACTGACCACTCTTCAGACTTGTGAGCAAAATTCTAGCTCATGGAAGAAAAGTGAAACAGGCATTTGAATAAGAAATTGGCTAAGTGACAGGCGATAGAGAGTAGTGATAAATAGTTGTTTTTCAGGTTGGAGGAATGTTTGTAATGGAGTTCCCCAGGGGTCAGTGTTGGGACCTTTGGTCTTCCTGATATACTAATGACCCAGGCTGTAGCGTGCAGGGCGTGATTGCAAAATTTGCAGATGACGTAAAGATTAGAAATGTCAACTGTGATGAGGATGGTCTTCAAAAGGACATAAACATGTTGATGGATTGGGCGGACAAGTGGCAGGTGAAGTTTAAGGTGATTCTTTTTGGCAGGAGGAATGTGGAAAGACATTGCAAAATAAAGGGAGAAACTCTAAAGGATGGACCTCAGTGTGTTTGTAGAGAAGTCATTGAAAATGACGGCATGTTTGTAGACCAGTTAAAAAATCATATAGTATCTTAGGCTTTATTAATAGGAGCATTGCGTACAAGAGTAAGGAGGACATGTTGAGCTTTAATGATTCACTAGTTAGAAATCATCAAGAATACTGTGTTCAGTTCTGAGCAGCTTACTTCAGGAAGGATGTGAAGGCATTGGAGAGAGTACAGAGGAGATTCACAAGAATGATTCCAGGGAACTGTAGCTATAAGGATAGATTGGAGAGGCTGGGTCTGTTTTCCTTGGAGAGAAGAAGGCTGAGAGGAGACTTGAGAGAGGTATTCAAGATCCTGAGGGATATGGATAGGGTAAATAATGAGAAACAAGAGAACATCAAGAACTAGAGGGCACAAATTGAAAATATTGGGCAAACAGAGTAGAAGTGATGTGAGAAAAACAACTTTCACCCAGAGTCTGGAACGAATTTCCTGAGAGAGTGGGCTAAGCAGGTTCAACTGAGGTATTGAAAAGGAAATTAGAATTGGTGTCCGAAAAGAAAGAATGTGTAAGGTTACAGGGTAAAGTAGGGGAGTGGGACCAGGTAGAATACTCTTTCAGAAAGGCAGTACAGACTTGAAGGGCTCAGTGGCTTCTTTCTACACTGTAAAATTCTGTAATTCTGCAATTCGGTGGAACAAAAGATGGCCTATATGAAAGTATGGGTAAATATACTATCCTTGATTTAATTTAATTTGCTTAATTTTTCATCCATTCTGTTTTTGCACACAATTCCTTTCCTGAAGGCATTGATTGATGCTGGGTTTCAGTTATACAGCAAGCATCACAGTTCAATGTGCATCAGTTCTTTATGCGTAAGCCGAATCAGTCAGTGTTCAATAACGAATGTTAATGTTGGGAACCTGTTGTGTAAACACAGGTACTGCCAGCAAACCCCACATCATGAGTAGGAGCAGAGAGTGAATGAAGTTGGCACTGGTTAGCTTTCTACAATAGGTGAATTGGCTGACTTTTCTCTCCTTGGTCCATTGGGCACTGAGGACAATTCTTGCACCCTCAAACATGGCTCCAGCTGAGCATAAGCTTGAATAAAATATTGTTGGCACAAACTCCACACTGAATGATACATCTGCTCATTTAGTGACTGGGAAAAGCAAGGAGTTCATTATTGATTATTGGCTTTACTCCTTTACAAAAAAAACTGAAATGTCCCAGAGGTACACAGCAGCTTTTCAAACTTAAAGCAGACAGAAAGGACCAAGGAGATGGAACAATGAGATAAGCTAGCCCCATGTCTTTACACCCTGACTCATCCAGGGCAGCACAGTAGCACAGTGGTTAGCACTGCTGCTTCACAGCTCCAGGGACCTGGGTTTGATTCCCGGCTTGGGTCACTGTGTGGAGTTTGCACATTCTCCTTGTGTCTGCGTGGGTTTCCTCCGGGCGCTCCGGTTTCCTCCCACAGCCCAAAGATGTGCAGGTTAGGTTGATTGGCCATGCTAAAAATTGCCCCTTAGTGTCCTGAGATGCGTAGGTTAGAGGGATTAGTGGGTAAATATGTAGGGAAATGGGGGTAGGGCCTGGGTGGGATTGTGGTCGGTGCAGACTCGATGGGCCGAATCTCCTCCTTCCTTTCTATGATTCTATTATCCAGGACTGATAAATAATAGAATCTTTTCTAAATTAGCTCTGTTTATAAGCACTGGAACATCTGAATATGACAATAAATTAAAGTTGGTATAAACTCATGTTTGAAGTTGGATTTTGTTTATTTGGCTGGTATTTAAAATAACTCTGTTATACTGTTTACAGCACCGCATCTGTTGCATACATCCCTCAAATGGGGTACAGCTGTAAAACATTCTCACTGCATGAAAAGGCTAGCAGCAATTCAGTCCCAAGTAAGGAGGAATGAAGGCCTGGAAGTGTTTTTATTCAAACTGTGATGAATGTTAATTCTTTGTCCACTCTTGCATAAAATATTCCATCTGTGACTCTGAAGGGTCAATGCCGTGTGTCACGATACTGAGCAACACATTCCAAGCCAAGTTCAAACACTAGCCTGTGCTCAATTACCTGATCTCAACCTTTACTGCCAATACTACACCACCTTGAAATCTGCAGTGTGCATGCTCAGTTTTTTTCACCGCACCATTGGTAGCTGTCTCTGCAGATGTCTAGGCCCTAAATTCTGGAATTATAGAATCAATCATAGAATCCCTACAGTGCAGGAGGAGGCCATTCAGCCCACTGAGTCTGCACCGATCACAATCCCACCCAGGCCCTATCTCCTTGACCCCACGTATTTACCCTGCTAGTCCCCCTGACACTATGGGGCAATTTACCATGGCCAATCAACCTAACCCGCACATCGTTTGACCGTGGGAGGAAATCGGAGCACTCGGAGGAAACCCACGCACACACGAGGAGAACATGCAAACTCCACACAGACTTTGACTCAAGACTGGAATTGAACCCAGGTCCCCGGCGCTGTGAGGCAGCAGTGCTAACCACTGTGCCACTGAGCCGCCCTCACAAAACTTTTCTGTCTCCCTGTCCTGCTTTAGACCTTAAATCCTATTCCTATGTGTCACATCTTATTTGATAACATTCCCGTGAAGTGCCATGGGTTGTTTTACAACATTAAAGGTAAAATGTAATTTAATGCCGAGTATGCATCAGGTAATGAATGGCCTCTGCACATTGCTATCACTGGCTCCACCACACTTGTGGTGAACCTCTCCACATCATGAACCTCTATTGACCAGTGCTCCCATAATCAACCATAATATAAGTGTAATCTATTGGCATCGCACACTATAGTTTTTAACCATCATCTGATGAGTGAATAGAACTCTTAAAAAGTACAACAGGTTGAGCTGAACTTGATCTGATTCCCATGTAATGGAGCTTTATTGGAATTAGCAACATCCAATAAACAAAGCTAATGGCTATGCACAGATTAGAAATAGTGCTTGCAGTGGTTACTCTACTGAAAAGCAATCACTGCTTTTATTATCAGCGATAAAGGGAGATGTCAAATCAGTCCCTCCCCTCCCCCGCCCCAGCCATTCACCACTTAGTTGATGTGCTGTCGCAACAGGCTGGGTGATGAAAAGCCTGTTATGTGAAGCAAAGCTGCTAAGCACCTCTCCCAGCTGAATAGAAATGGACAATGCAACAGTCAGGTTATTAGTGAGATTCAAACACTTCATAGCAGCAGGATGCTTTGAGTGAAGGGCAACAGACAATGGGTTTGGTTCATGGTAAAGGTGTGAGGCTTGGCTTTGAAGCTATGGATCAGCTGGGTGTGTGGTATGCTGAATACACACACTGTCCTCTACATTGTACAAACTAGTTACTTAACTAGCTTTGAGAATAAAACAGGCTGGAGGGGTTGAGTTTGTTTTTCTTTTGAATTAACACTTTTTTTTTGCTTGTTGCAAGACCTGTGCTAGCCCAAAAGCAAATATATTGGACATCTGATTTTAAAAGTGCCAGCGTCCCTGGTTTTTGATGTGTATGAGCTGACTGTATGAGCCCTGTGTATCAGGGATTGTTTATAATAGAAAGGGCTATAAGACCAGCTGTGAGTTAACCCAGTAAAGCTTGTAGTTCCCACATTAAACTCGTGGCTCCTCAGTAACTGCATCAGTGTGGCCAAGAAAGCAAACTTGACAGTCAGTACCATAGAGCTAACTGTGCTATTATATGTAACAGTAAGAACAAACTTGCATTTATATATGCCCTCAGACGTCGCAAAGGATTTTAAAGCTAATGAAGTAGCATGTGGTTGCTGTTGTAATGTAAACACCACTTTGTCCAGCTGTCCTTGTCAGATTTTAATGGCTTACACTAATGTTGATCTGTTAACGTACAGAGATGATATTTGTGCCAATAGATGCTGTGACTCTGGTAAAGCTCTCACTGTTGCTACTGGGATAATCAGTTGCGTTTGTTCCTTTTACATTGCAGACACAGTAGAGTGGCTCTGAATAATGGCATGTAACAATGGCCACATGCCAGCAAGATGTCAGGCACCTCTGGCATCAAATTATCCATGTTGCCAGGCAGTGGTAGTGCTGCTGGGGTAGAGTTTCTGGGTTGTGAGCTATGTGATATGTTTTCTGTTCCATCTTTACTTTTCCCTCCCATTTTGCTCCCTTTATTCCTTTTGCTCTAAAGACAGTTGTTTACACAGGAATACAGTTCCTCATGCAAAGGCAGTCTTTGATACCTTACCCAGGTGCACACTCTTCATGTGTGAGTCTTGACTGAGACCATTGTAGACTTCCTACCTATCTATGAGGAGCAGAGCAACAGGGTGCAATCCTGTCCTCACTTCTTTACCATAGACAGAGGGTCGTGGAAGAAGGATCTGAACGTTTTAAAATTTGTTCCTGGGATATGAGTACCACTGATATGGCCATCATTTATTGTTGATCCCTAATTGCTCCTGAGATGATGGTAGTGAGCCATCTTCTTGAATCGTTGCAGTTCATATGCTGTAGGTACACCCACAGTGCTGTTAGGGAGTTGACCCAGTGACAGCAAAAGAATGGCAATATAGTTCCAGGTCAGGATGGTGTGTGACCTGGAAGGGCTTGCAGGTGGCGGTGTTATTCCCATGTATTTGCTCCCTTGTGGGTTTGGAAGGTGCTGTTGAAGGAGGTTTGACAAATTGCTGCACTGCATCTTGTAGATGGTGCACATTGCTACCAGAATGCTCCAATAATGAAGGCAGTGAATGGTTAAGGTGGTGGTTGGAGTACCAATCAAGCAGGCTGCTTTGTCTTAAATGTGTCGATCTGCTTGAGTGTTGTTGGATCTGCACTCATCCAGGATAGTGGAGTGTATTCATGACACTCCTGACCTGTGCCTTGGAGATCATGGACATGCTCTGGGGAGTCAGAAGGTGAGTGACTCTCTGCAGAATTCCCAGAAATGTGAAATATTGCTCTTTTTCTTTCTTGCAGTCCATAATGCACTGATGAAACAAAGACAGCACTGGTCTTTCTCTCTAGCTGTTTGCAACAATTCTAACCCTACTCTTTTCCTCTTTCCTGCTGCTCCACTAGATCCCTGAATTCTAGAACTCCAAGCCTACTGGCCTCAGCCTTGACACATTTATCCCCATTTTAAAGTCCTCCTCAGAACTCACTTTTTCAGCCACTTCACCTAAGCCTCCACCCAAACCCCAGCTGAGTGGCTTTGTCCTCTTTGTGAAGCATCCCAGTGTTTGCTAAAAGAGCAAATTGTTCCAGTTTGAATGTTCCCTATTTCTTCAAGGGCTGCAGGAACAATCCGTCTGCGCCACTGTCAAAATAACTCAAAGCCAAACATATTATATCCCATGTTTGATTGTTTTAATGCATTATATTTTAAATATTATGCAAAATGTTTAATAGTTTATTTTGAGCCAATAAGCACAATACAGTTGATATACTAATAATAATTCTAATTTGAAAATCAAATGAACTCACAACTACAGCTCCAGGGACCCAGGTTCAATTCTGGCCTTGGGTGACTGTGTGGAGTTTGCACATTCTCCATGTGTCAGTGTAGGTTTTCTTCATGGGCTATGGTTTCCCTTCACAGGAATGTGCAGGCTAGGTGGATTGGTGATGCTAAATTGCCTCTTAGGTGTCCCAAGACATGTAGGTTAGATGGATGGATTAACCATGGTAAATGTGTGTGGTTACAGAGTAGGGGAAGGGAGAAGGCCTGGGTAAAATACTATGATGTGGAGATGCCGGCGTTGGACTGGGGTAAACACAGTAAGAGTTTTAACAACACCAGGTTAAAGTCCAACAGGTTTGTTTGGTAGCAAATGCCATTAGCTTTCGGAGCGCTGCTCCTTCTTCAGATGGAGTGGATATCTGCTCACAAACAAGGCACACAGAGACACAAACTCAAGTTACAGAATACTGATTAGAATGCGAATCACATGCGGTCACAGCATTCGGCCTCTGATCTTCAGGTAAGCGTTCTCCAAGGCGGCCTTCACGACAGCGCAGAGTTGCTGAGCAGAAACTGATAGCCAAGTTCCGCACACATGAGGACAGCCTCAACCGGGATCTTGGGTTCATGTCACACTATCGGTAACCCCCACAGCTTGCCTGGACTTGCAGAATCTCACTGGCTGTCCTATCTGGAGACAATACACATCTCTTTAACCTGTGCCTAATGTTCACTCCACGCACATGGTCTGTGGGTCTGTATCTTTAAGACTTGATTAGTTGTAAAGATTCGCATTCTAATCAGTATTCTGTAACTTGAGTTTGTGTCTCTGGATCCTTGTTTGTGAGCAGATATCCACTCCATCTGATGAAGGAGCAGCGCTCCGAAAGCTAATGGCATTTGCTACCAAATAAACCTGTTGGACTTTAACCTGGTGTTGTTAAAACTCTTACTGTAAAATACTATGTCCAAGAGTCAGTTAGATTAGATGGGCTGAATGGTTTCTTCTGCACTGTAGGGATTCTATACCAGTCAGATGGTTCAGTGCCTATACAATGCCTATTGTGCTATTGACCAGTAGAAACCCGAGACAGTCCAGGTTTGATTCATGGTCTGCACTGAGTTAGCAGTTAAAATAGCACTGTAACTGACAGCAGTCACAGTTCTTGATCTTCCTTACTGTTCAAGAAGAAAACGGATGCCAGGTTTGGGAATGTTTTCTGATGCCCTCTGTCGTTGAATAGTCCGCCCATATTCTCACGTCTTGCTTCACATCTGAGGGATTACCAGTTCAGTGAGGCAATGGAAAGCAGTCAGGGCCCCACAGAATTGTACTCCAGCATGAGCTAGTTCTTCAGGAAAGTAGGCGGGGAAGATGGGTGGAGTGGGGGGTGGTCGAGGGGTAGATTAAAAAAAGCAGACCACAAGTCAAAAGAAAATTCTTCACTTGTCCTGGGTTCAGTTTCCATTCTTTTGATTATCACCCATTCAGCAAATATATTCTTTCCTCACATTCTGGAGAATCAGTCCTCTCTGAATCTATCAGTTTGAGATTCAGGAAACTGGAGATTATATCAGGTACACAGGCTTGGCTGGTGCACATGTAAGGCCACTTTGATGAGTTGAAGGAAAAGAGTTAAAAGTAAGTAAAAATAAAGATCCCGTAACATTTTAATTCTTTATTTTCTATTTTTTTTGCCCTATGGATTTCAAAACTTTACGTCATGCGGAGAACTAATTACTGACTTTCATGCACATTTTTTAGGGAAAACATAGAATGTGAATTCTAAACAAGGCAAACGGAGAGCTCTGAACAACAAAGGGAGCTGTAATCTGAGTCTGAGCTACGCTCTACACAATGCTCAGTTGTTCAATAGAATGTGCAGCCACTGTAAGACAATGAGAGCCTAATCTTCTGAGCTAAAGGATCAGGCATTTACACAGCAGTTTGCGCTCTTCCAGCCTCATGCAGGGAGCCAGTATTCTTTTTGGCACAGCATGACACCTCAGACTCCCCAACAGTGAGACCGAGTTGCCCATTTGTTCTTCGGCCTACAACAGTGGTGTCTGAATGCATTGAAGGGACAGCACAGAAGTTTTGGATTATGGCTAATGTGCCACCATAGGCCTATAATCTCTTCAGAGAACTGGGTCAAAATAAGTATCTGTTACAGAAACTGCCTTCATCTTACCCCCTTCTGAGTCACCCAGCTCTGATACCTGACACTGAAACAACTGGGGCCATTCTGCACTAATCAGGCATTAGCTGCTAAAGCCGTATGGAGAACAGTTAATCTCCATATTTACTCCATCTGTGCACCTCAAACTGATTTACACTGGGCTTTGTAGATCAAAGGAACTTTGTAAAGTCAGATTATTGGGGTAAGGGGATGAAGAACTGTGCTAGTGGCCCAGCTATCCACTGATCTCATTAATGCTGCCGGAGTTTGTAAAAGACACTTCTTATTAGTTAACCGTCAACCAGTTGTTTAGTGTCTTCAATCCTGTTAACACTTACTGTAGCATTCCTCAGCAGAGTTAGACAGACTCCTTAGCTGTGTTAGACAGGACTACATTTTTTCATATAATGTGTACATGAAGAACAATGCAGTTGTACAGAAAATAAATAACGGCATTTAAGATCTCACACACACACACTAACAAACTGAGACTCACCTTGGTTGGATTTTATAGAAAAATTCCCTACATTGGCATTTATTGAGAGTTTGTTGTTTCAGTGTTGAGGGATGTATATTCTGTGCTTTTTGCCTGCATAACACAAGATGGACAGTTGTCATTTATTTAAATTTAATGTCCTTGGGTTATTTGAAGAACCATAATGCAGAATCACTTCTTTCTCTGTCAGTCACTTCGTTTAGCAGGAAGATGAAGAACAGTAAATAAACATCTTAAATACTTAAAAAATACTGAACAGCACCAAATGCATTAAAAAATAAAGTCCTAAACCAGGTTGTTGAGTGACTAAAGGCAATGCTTGGCTTAGTGCTTGGCTATATAGTCCTGAAAGACCCAGGTCTGATCTTTGCTCTATAATAACTCTCTGATCCTAGCTGGGGCAATCATTAAAATGTTACAGTAGTTTTCCGTGACCCTGGCCTATAAAGAGAAAAAAATCAGTCAGTGTTCCTGTTCTTATCATTGTTCAACGTCCCTTACAGGAAGAGGTATTTGTGTCTGAGTGAGTGATGCATTTACATGTACAAACAAGATCAGAATTGCATGTAATGCCTTTTAAAAGGAAAGACATGACCACTGGATGTCTCCATAGAGCTTTACAGAAAATGGTGTAATTTTGAATTGTAGTCTCTGTTGTCATTTGACCACAAGTACATTCAGCCTCATTTATAAAAAAAGTCAAATGGTGAGTGACCAGAGGCCTGCTGACATGTTTGGAACTGCATTTCAGCAAGAATCAAGTCCATCAGGTGAAGAGCTTGACTCTTCAGTTGTGTAAGAGTGAATCCTGCTGACTCAAATTTCCCTCCATTACTAATCACTCTATCAATCGCTGCACCTCCCAGGGATTGATCTTCATATGTATTCTGCTGATAACAACTAGAGCTTTCTGCTCCACCACTTTCCCTGAAATTACATCGCTCTCTCGCAGCAGCAAATACAGGCACGTTTACAGTCAGTGTGAACAGAGGGATTGCCTATTGAGGAACTAAGAATGTGTGCAATAGACATGTAATTTGTATTAGCTGGAGGTTATTGTTATTTCATGTCATTGTCCCATAAAAGATGTTTGTAAGGAACCTTATCAATAATCTCACTGAAGGTGCTAAAAGCCTTAAAAGCAGCTCCATGCTGGGGGAAAAAATACATGGAAGATACACAGTAACCATATGGAAAGAAAATAAAGCACAGACCAAATTAGGTTGATTGATATGCTAAATTGATCTTAGTGTCAGGGGAATTACAGGGTAAATGTGTGGGGTTACAGGAATAGGGCCTGGGTGGGATGTGGTCGGTACAGACTCGATGGGCCAAATGGTCTCCATCTGTACTGTGGGGATTCTATTCTATTCTATGATATTTAAATGACTTATTTCTTTTCCCTTGAGTACATTTCAAATGCATTTTTTATGGCTGCAATTCCACTTTGCTCTAATTTTTGGTCAGAAATACTTTTCCTGCTCTTTGTCTTTATTTAATTCCACAAATTCTTAAATCTTACTTTCTAAGAATAAATAAATGATTCAATGATCAACTCTTCATATACAGATATGGTAAGACAGAGTTTAATAAAATAAATTATAATTTCTTACATTGCTGTGCAATGTGGATGGTGGATGAGTTGGCAGAGCATTCATTCATGGGAGTCTGCTTAGTAAATTAATTAGCTTGAATCCAATGAGTGTCCTGACATCAGCAAGTGGTTTTCCTAAGACACAGTCAAGTAAATTGTCTTGCCTTTTGCACATGCCCGCCAAACCAAAATCTGAACTCATTCACATGCAGTGGAAAAGCCATCACAGCATGGATGGTTCACTGACACCATGTCCTTGATGGAAACATTATTGAAATCTCCCCGACTTGCTACAACTTCCACCGCTTGCCCCAACAAGACCGCTGTGGTGACATTGTGGTACTTATCACCAAATCAAATCTTGGTGTGACCCCCTAACTCCTTTAGCATTTTCTCCTCCTCCAAGAATTTCAGCTTGTTCTAGCCCTCTTACCTCTTTTTCAGAATACATGTTCTCTAACACCTTCCCATAATACATTTTCTCACTGAAACAGGGCGGCATGGTGGCACAGTGGTTAGCACTGCTGCCTCACAACGCCAGGGACACGGGTTCAATTCCCAGCTTGGGAGTCCGTACGTTCTCCAAGTGTCTGCGTGGATTTCCTCCGGGTGCCCCGGTTTCCTCCCATAGTCCGAAAGACATGCTGGTTAGGTGCATTGGCTATGCTAAATTTTCCCTTAGTGTACCCTTAGTGTGGCAACTAGGGGATTTTCACAGTAACTTCATTGTAGTGTTAATGTAAGCCTACTTGTTACACTAATAAATAATCTTGACTGTTTTCCTCCCTCAGCACTGCACTGAACAACTTCTAATCGTTGCTGATTTTAACCTCCATCTCAATAAATTATGCTCTGTCCTTTGAGTTCATTGTTCTCATCTTTCAGAACTTCTTCCCTGTAAACTCCCCAGCTGGTATACACAGCTACTATTTTCACATTGTTATCTTGTGTTCTTGATAGCTGTACTATTAATCTTTGAAAGATAGTTGTAAGTGATCACTATCTAATTAATCAACAGCAATCAATATGGTAGGATGTTGTGTTTAATCCAAGTTCAAGATGGGATATAACACATTAGTTATACAGCAAAAACATGCAATCATATGCAATGACCAGTCTAGATTGGGCAGGATAGCTTGCATACATGATCAGCGTTTTTTTCCCCGCTTCTTTTCTTGGTGCCTCAAGTCTTCTTGAATTCTCAAACCACTCCAGTTTGACTGGAGTCTTTTTGAAAAGTTCTTTTCCTCCATCTACTACACTGAGCTCTCCCAAAGTGTCTTTTTTTTAAAACCCTTTTTCAGGGGTGGATACCCGGATAGATTATTGATAGGGCCTTTTTCGTCCTATCATGATTTACTTTATTCTGAAAACCCCCTTAAAATGTTGAGTTCTTTGTCTACCCTCGGGTTGAAAGTATCAACATTGACATTCACCTGCCATTAGCTTCTTGAGCCTTTACTCGTACCTTTCTGGCCTTGATCAATCATTCTTAACTTATCGTTTCCATATCACATCTCAAGCTCAACCTTCCAGTAACAATCCATCTCTAGCATCAAACTCCCAAAAAATTCATTATATCTATCTACTTCACCATGAGTTATTTATGCCTAAGACTGTTTGTAAGACCTGGTAACAAGCTGTTCATAATGGCCATTCAGTTCAGCTATTTTAATTCCTTATCAGGCTATTGAACTATGGTGTTGTTTACAAAACTTTTATTTATTTCCGCACACTACTGAACTTACATTCCAGCTGACTCCTTTACAGAATCCGACAGTCTAGAAGAGGCCCTTCGGCCCTTCGAGTCTGCACATTTGCATGAAAGGCCCTGACCTGCCCACTTAATCCCACTTGCCAGCGCTTGGCCCATAGCCTTGAATGTTATGGTGTGCCAAGTACTCATCCAGGTACTTTACAGACTCCTAATTAAGCAAGATTAAATGAAAGGCCTAACACATCTTTGTATGATGTTTGTTTACTTTAAGTATCTACCATTTGCTCTCATATTGGGCCTGGTCTGTCAATGCGCCCCTTTTCAGGCTACGTACTGCTGTCATTAGGAATAATTCCACCAGCTTTGTTTCTAGCGAAACAAAACCTTGAACAGTTTCCAGAATTTCTTTACTTATTTCAGGGTTATTTTACACATACTTGTAGGCTAGGCATAATTTCCATCATAGTCCCATTATATCAGTCACAGATAAGGCCATCTCTGATCACAGGATGTCCCGAGGCATGGTACATTGGGGAAACCATGCAGACGCTGCGACAACGGATGAATGAACACCACTCAACAATCACCAGGCAAGACTGTTCTCTTCCTGTTGGGGAGCACTTCAGCGGTCACGGGCATTCGGCCTCTGATATTCGGGTAAGCGTTCTCCAAGGCAGCCTTCACGACACACGACGGCGCAGAGTCGCTGAGCAGAAACTGATAGCCAAATTCCGCACACATGAGGACGGCCTCAACCGGGATATTGGGTTCATGTCACACTATTTGTAATCCCCACAGCTTGCCTGGACCTGCAGAGTCTCACTGGCTGTCCTGTCTGGAGACAATACACATCTCTTTAGCCTGTCTTGATGCTCTCTCCTCACATTGTTTGTATCTTAAAGACTTCATTAGCTGTAAGTATTCGCATTCCAACCATTATTCATGTAAATTGAGTTTGTGTCTTTATATGCCCTGTTTGTGAACAGAATTCTCACTCACCTGAAGAAGGGGCTTGAGGCTCCGAAACCTGGTGTGGCTTTTGCTACCAAATAAACCTGTTGGACTTTAACCTGGTGTTGTTAAACTTCTTACTGTGTTTAGCCATTCATTGCCAGGTCTGGTTGAACCACATAAAACACTTTTGGGTCTTGCTCTCACCTGCTAAAAGCACTCACTGTTCCAGGCTTACCCTGGAATGTAAAGATTATCATAGAACAGTACAGTACAGAACAGGCTCTTCGGCCCACGATGTTGTGCCGAGCTTTATCTGAAACCAAGATCAAGCCATCCCACTCCCTATCATCCTGGTGTGCTCCATGTGCCTATCCAATAACCGCTTAAATGTTCCTAAAGTGTCTGACTCCACTATCACTGCAGGCAGTCCTTTTATTAACAGGGGGTTGGAGTTTAAGAGCCGTGGGGTTATGCTGCAACTGTACAGGACCTTGGTGAGACCACATTTGGAATATTGTGTGCAGTTCTGGTCACCTCACTATAAGAAGGATGTGGAAGCGCTGGAAAGAGTGCAGAGGAGATTTACCAGGATGCTGCCTGGTTTGGAGGGTAGGTCATATGAGGAAAGGTTGAGGGAGCTAGGGCTGTTCTCTCTGGAGCGGAGGAGGCTGAGGGGAGACTTAATAGAGGTGTATAAAATGATGAAGGGGATAGATAGAGTGAACGTTCAAAGACTATTTCCTCGGGTGGATGGAGCTATTACAAGGGGGCATAACTATAGGGTTCGTGGTGGGAGATACAGGACGGATATCAGAGGTAGGTTCTTTACGCAGAGAGTGGTTGGGGTGTGGAATGGACTGCCTGCAGTGATAGTGGAGTCAGACACTTTAGAAACATTTAAGCGGTTATTGGATAGGCACATGGAGCACACCAGGATGATAGGGAGTGGGATAGCTTGATCTTGGTTTCAGATAAAGCTCGGCACAACATCATGGGCCGAAGGGCCTGTTCTGTGCTGTTCTATGTTCTATCACTGCAGGCAGTCCATTCCACACCCCAACCACTCTCTGCGTAAAGAACCTACCTCTGATATCCTTCCTGTATCTCCCACCATGAACCCTATAGTTATGCCCCCTTGTAATAGCTCCATCCACCCGAGGAAATAGTCTTTGAACGTTCACTCTATCTATCCCCTTCATCATTTTATAAACCTCTATCCATGGCTTCTTTTCTCTACTGCAAACCCTTCTCCCTTTAACTCCATCCAATCAACTGCCTCACCTGTCCCTCTCTTCCACGCATCCACTGGGCAGAATTTCTTTGAAAGTCCTCTCCCCCGTCCTAGTTTCTCTCCAAATCCATCATGCTCTGTCTGAACCTATTTGTTTATAAAAAATGCACCTGCTGCTCCCTTGACACTATTCTTACTAAACTGCTGAGCATCCCCTCCCCAGTCTCCATGTTAGGTTGTCTCTCTTCAGGTGTTGTTCTTCTCCCTTTTAAATTTGACATGATCACCCTCTTATCGAAAAAATACCCTGGATCCTATTGTTCTTTCGAACTACAGCCCCATCCCCAATCTCCCTTTCCTTTCAAAAGTCCTTGTATGTGTTGTCACTTCCCAAATCTGTGCCCATCTTTCCTAGAATTCTATGTTTGAAACCCTTGAATTAGATTTCTGCTCCTACCACAGCACTGAAATGGCTCTTTTCAAAGTCACAAGTTACATCCTATGTGATGGTGAGAAAAATAAGCTTTCCTTCTCATCCTTCTCAACCTGTCTACAGCCTTTGACAGTTGACCACATCATTCTCCACCAAAGCCTCTCCTCTATCATCCAGCTGGGTGTAACTGCCCTCACTTGGTTTCATTCTTATCTATTTATCATAGCCCGAGTATCATTTGCAGCATCCTTGACCCAACCTGTTTCTCATTTACATGCTGCCCCTTGGCAACATCATCCAAAAGAACAGCCTTGAGTTTCACACTGATGACGTCCAACTCTTCCTCACCACCACCTCTCTTGACTCCTCCACTGTTACAGAAATTTCCTCCCGTTAAAAATTGGGAAAACTGAAGCCATTGGTTCAAACTCTATTCCATAACAACTGTCTTCATCTCTCTCTGAGACTTCACTACATTTGACCCTGAGAATGAGCTGCCAACCATGTATTTATGCTATCGCTAAGCATGCCTATTTTCACTTGTTACATCACCCAAATTCACCTGTCTCAGCTCATCTGCTGCTAAAACACTCATTTGTGCGTTTAGTACCTCTGGATTTGATTATTACAATCCCTGGCTAGTCTCCGGCATTCTTCCTAAATAAAGCTCTGCTGTCTGTGTCTTAATTCAGACCAAATTCGGTTCACCTATTACTCACGTGCTCACTAACCTACATTGGCTCCTGGTTAAGTAATGTCTTGATTTTAAGATTCTCATCCTAGTTTTCAAATCCTTTCATGGCCTTGCTTCTCCTTACCTTTACTCTCCTCCAGCCCAACAATCCTCCCAAGATATCTGTGCTCATCAAATTCTGGTCTCTTAAACATCCATGATTTTAATTGCTCCACCACTGATAGCTACATATTCAGTTGCCTCAGACCTAAGCTCTCTGTCTCTTTTTCTCCTTTTAAAACACTCTTTAAAACCTATCTTTTTGATAAAGCTTTTGGTCAACTGACTTAAAACCCAATCTCTATCATATTTTATTTTGCAATGGTCCTGTAAAGCACCTTGGGATGTTTTATGTTAAAAGTGCTATGTAAACAAAGTTGTTGATTCTAGAGTTTGTTAACTTGGCATTTCATGGTGTGATATAATTGGCATCGCCGTATGTGTATTTCTGACAACATTGTTTTATATCTAGAATGTGTTAGGTGTTCCCAATGAAGCAACTAAGGCAAAGAGGGAATCAATCTCAACACTATAGTTTAAGAACTACAGGAAATCAGCAGGAGACAGATATCCACACATCAGATTCAAGTCTCAAGCTGTGGCCTGGTGGTAGTGTTCTTGCTTCTGAAATCAAAGTCATGGGGTCAAGCTCCACTTTGGAGACTTTAACACATAATCCAAAATGACAATTTTGTGCAATACTGAGGGAGTGCTGCTCTGTCAGATATGCTGCTTTCGGTATGAGCTATTACAGCAAAGCTACACTCTCAGGTAGACACAAAAGAAACCATGGCACGAAGTTGAAGAGTACGGGAATTTTCCTGGTGTTATCAATATTTATCATTCCCACAAGCTTCATTAAAATCTCATTAAAATCTAACTGCTGTATGTGGGATTGTACTGCTGCATTTCCTACATTTCAATAGTGACCTGATTTCAAAGTGCTTCATTGGCTTTAAAGTGATTTGGGACATTCTGAAATTGCAAGACATTATATAAATGCAAGTTTTAACAGTGTGCTAATTTTCAGGGTCACAGATATTAGAACATAAATCTGGTGAAGTCCAGCATCTCTCTCCTCTTTTACTTTTCTTAAAGTTGTTGTCTTTCTGGTTGACAGCTGTATCTCTCCCATTGGATCATTCTTCATGTGTGGGCCGAGATCTGATTTTTCTCCAAATGTACACACTTTCCAGCAAGCGTTAATGAGTTTAGCCCCGCAATACTAAACCAATTGCAGTACACAAAAATCCACCTCAGGAGGATCAATACGCAGAAGTTTGTTGGCACTTTTAGATCCTGAGGGCCAATGGTCGAGTTCCAAAATCCCTTCCCAAATACAACAAAATTAGTGGTGCAAATCCTTGATCCACAATACAGTTTCAAAGCTACTAGTAGCTCAAACTTTAGTACAGTGTAAATTACTGCAGCATACAAGGGTTTTTAAAAATTACAATTGCGTTGGGTTTCAGACTAATTCATAGCACTTGGGTATTTCAGAACTGCTTTGGGAAACCATTTTGCAATAAAAGCTCAGATATTGGGTACTTTTCATTTTAGTGTGATAAAACGGAAACAAAAGTACTATAGTTATATTCCAAATTAAAAAGGTCATTAGCTCCTCAAAGACAAAAAGACTGCCTCCATGTAAAGACTTTTCTGGAGGATCAAAATATTTAGACGTTCTGCACTAATGTGTCATTAATTGGACAGTCAACCTGATCATACATATGTGCTAAGCAAAACAGTTAAAATGATTTGGCAAAAGAATTAATTTATGAACTTAACCATTCTAGTATTTTATCAGTTTTAATTATAATTAAATATAATAATTATATTTGACAATTGGAGTCAGTAATGGAATGCGAACAGGATTGCAATGACAGGACTGCAAAAATGGTCACCATAGCCGAGTGCAATTGTCATTTACATTACAGCAGCTGTAAACACAGATATCATACAACATTAAAAATGTGAGTTCTCTCTCAGTTAATCTTTTTATTTTTAAAAGCAGTTAATCAATTAACATGTGTCTTTTAGCTGGAGTTAGGTCCGATGGTACAGAATGACATTCCAAGTAATATCTCCATTCAATTAAACATGATCTTTTCAAATTTTGATGGGAAATGGGGATGGAGTCCAATCTTCAGTTTTGTTCTATTCATCAACTCTAACAGATTCAACAATTCCAGCATCGCCATGTTCCCCAAACCACACTGTCCTTAATTTTAATGATCCTGGAATTTGAACATAATTAATCACAGGAGTTTCCATTATTTTATCCAGTCAAAATAGTTATATTTTCAGATTGCCAAAGCATATTTCTCTGTATGTTGCACTGTAACATGTGGGGAATCCAAAATTGTCAGCTCTTTGGGCAGTTCATCCCCTGATTCAGTACCCCTGCTATCAAATACTGTATTTGCGAAGAGCATCTCTTTATGAGAACTTCTGAGTGATGCCTTAATCTAGAAACTGGATTAGTAATGTTTTTTTTTTGTGGTGCAGTTGTGGGGTCATGAAAATCAGCTTCAGGTTAGACAATGGGTGAGCACTACATCAAGAAACAGTCCAAAATTACTGGAAAAATCATGGCCAATTAATGGCACTCGCCATTATTAGTTTACCAAGAAAGTCCAGCACCTCGAGGTTTGATTTTCCACAAGCTTTAGTGTTATTGATGCTGTCCTGTCGTTAGCCTCGCCAAAACCTGAAAAACATTAAAATCATTTGAGCCTCTCCACCTATCATGAAATTGCTAGGTTCATGCCCAAAGCAGCCCACCTGATTGGCATCCGATCCACAAAGATTCACTCCCTTCACCTCGGATGCACATTGGCAGCAGTGTGTACCATCTACAAGGTGTGCTGCAGGAGCTCATCAAGGCTCCTCAGACAACACCTTCCAAACCCATGACCACTACCATCTGGACAGACAAGGGCAGCAGACACATGGGGCACCACCACCTGGGACTTCCCCTCCAAGACACTCATCATCCTGACTTGGAAAATATCACTGTTACTTGCCCGTTATTGGGCCAAAATCCTTGAACTCCCTTCCTAACAGCACTCTGGGTGCACCTACACCTCGGGGATTGCAATGGTTCAAGGCACTCAGCGTCACTTTCGAGGACAATTAGGGGTGGGTAACAAATAGCCAGGGAAATCACATCCCACGAAAGAATAAAAATGGGAATTAGTCCAACGCTGCTATTTGGGGCTGGTAATTCATGCACAATGACCCCTTAATTATGCGATTTAATCATGCAATTTAAATGGAGGCTCAGAAGAGGAACAAATTTCACTCCAGCAGTGTATTGTTCCTATATATTTTTAAAACTTTAACAGAAATCCATTTCGACAGCATTTTTGTGCTAGCCTTGCCACCCTGTCTTTTAAGGGGAGAAGGCAATATTTTTCAGGACCTAAAGTTGTTCTGACCCTCAAATATAAACCAGATAGATTACTTTCAGAAAATAAACTAGGATACAGTACAAGAAAGTTTGTATACTGTGCATATCTACTCTATCATTCACACATCCATAACATGTCAAGCAACAATACAATTATCAAACATTGTTACGTTATTTTCTGTCTATTCTTATTTTTTATACTTTTGTCCTCTTAATCCACTATTCTTTTCTCCATTTCTCTTCCCAGATCTAATTTGACTCTAATCATCGTATTTCCTTCTCTGTTATTTGCTGTTTTTGCCCCTTCTATCTTTAAATTCATTTGGTAAAGGGATAGATGATCGGGCATGATGATCACTGGGTCCCAGATGCAAAGCTGACATTTTTTATTTCCAGCAATTTTCTGTGTAAATAAAATGCAATCTGAAGTGAGAGGGGAAATGGGACAATAACGTTGTTTCATAAGTTTAACTTCTGGAACCACTCTCCGAATCTATGCACTAATTGCCACTTGCTACAAATAACCACTGCAAAAGCATCCTGGATTCAGGCTTTTGCCTACAATTAAAAAGCCTATTGTTTCCAGATCCACCTAAATTGGTGTATATGCCTATGTCACTCATTTTGTTTGAAAAATTGCGATTATGTATTGTTTTAAAAGGACAGAATTATTTCTGGAATGGCCCTGAGAGAGAAAGAGACCAGTTGTAACATTTTAGATGGGAAATAATTGATGAGATCCAATGTGTTTCCAATGCTGGTTAAGCAGCATCACAAACCATTCTAAAACCAATGTTGTGTCTATAACTTTGAAGTGAGACAATCTGCCATTGTTAGGATTTGACTTACCTATCCTACCAGGCTTTTTAAAAAAAACTTTCAGCTGTGTAAGCAGACTATTTGTTGGAATGCTGACTGCATAGGCGTTCTTAAACTAATACCACAGCTTTGACGAAGTGCTACTTATTGTCTCTTCTCTATCATTTTCTTTCTGGGTTTGTATTCTGATACTATTTCTATTCTATAACTTGATCTTTATTTTGTGACATACACCCCAACCTATATTTTAATTGGGTGGAGCTTTTTGTGGTCCCATTTAGCATCACCATTTATGTTCACTTCAGCAAGACAACTTTTTTGTTGAGGTGGCATTCGCATTTTTCCCAGGGGAAGGTTCTGCCAGTATGTTGCCACAGGCTTTGTCTGCCACTAAAATGTGGGTAATTTTTTTTTAAAAAAAGCTTCATAAAGCTCAAGCCCCTGACAATGTGGGTTTCCTACCTAAACACCAGTAATGGTCACCAGTCCCCAAAAATGCTTCAGCCCAGGCACCTGAAGAGGTGAGAAACTAGGACCAAATTGGTTCCTGGGCAATTTTCATACCCAGTCAATAACACGTGTAAGAATTAAACACACTAATTGGTTAAAAATGCTTAACGCTTCAGATTTAGCAAGGTATTATAACACTTGAGTAAATAAAGATTTATGTAATTTGTTTAAAAGTCTCATTCATTTGAAAGAGATTTGCACATGGAAATTTTCTTATTTTATTCAACAGTTCATTTCAGGCCATGACTTTGGCTTTGACTGAAGTGCTTCACTCCACTGTTGATACATACAGTCATAACACAGGGGATTTACCCTGTATTTGGAGCTGCAGTGATGTATTGCTAGCTATGTTCCTGAGTTCTGGCTTGATTACACACTGATTGACTAACTGCTGTGAAAATCATGAGCCCACCTGTCCAAATCTTAATCAGCCTGGCACAGAAGCAACGCAGATGGAAGGGTTGCAAAGTATTCCTGCCAAATAATTAGATCTGATCCTCCACCACCAAGAGGTTTCCAAGGATGTGAGATCCATCAAGGATGGCTTTATCTGAGGGAGATTTTTTTTTGTTGCAATATCACTGTGCTGACAAATTGAGTTGTAGTCACCTCATCAGGAGTCTGACTTCACTTCATGGATGAGACGAATGGTGGGCTGTTCTCCGAGACACAGTACCCTTTAAAAACTTATATTTCCTTGTGTTGGATCATTATAAGTTACAACTCGTGAATCTATCTGCATACACTATGCAAATTGGCTTTGGCTGCTTATCAACCCAAAAGCAGCAGCAGAGGCCAGAAGGCTATGAAGCACAAAATGATGAATTTGGAAACCGCCTCAATGAGTTTCCAAAAAAATTGTTGTATAATGGTTTATTCAATTGATTAATTTGGAAATGTTTCATATAGATGCATTTCCATAGCAAAATACAAGTATTTAAAGGAAGTTAATAGAAGCATCTGTTTAGTTTGCCCACACTGCTACATTTTGCATTCCTTTGTCTTGTCCAAACTAACTCTGGGTTTTATGCTCTTTCCTTCCTCTTCCATTTCATATTTTCCTTTTTTTATTTTGTTGCCATTAAAGAGTTGTAGGGAAAGACTTAAATATTGTTCTGTGCATAATCGTTAATCTAGTTAAAATGACAAAACAAAATATTCAGTGTGCGACAATTAAAGAAATACATCAGCGAGCAATAATTATTAGACAACAATTTTTTTTGTGTTCCATTTTCCACCCCCTCCCATTGAAATCATTGACTCCATGTTGAGGTTTATTATTGATGTGTAAGTCTAAACAACAACTGACAGCATCGACAGATTACTTGACTGCATGGGGCACCGCAAAAGGAACTTGATCCTGACCTCACCCAACATCTCCCCTCACCAACTTGCAGCAGGAATTATTGGATAGCAATCAGGAGTTGTAACCTTGGCTGACATCCCCAACCCAGTCCTAACCAGCACTGAAGCCAAATATACTACCCTCTATTGTCTCAATTAAAATCACCAAACTCAGCAAAGGCCTAGCTAGGATCAGTTTCCCCACTGATCTAATCAGCGGCTCAATGGATGCTCTTGCTGAGCCATAAGGGGAGTTTGGGGAAACTGGTTTGTAATCATTTTCAAAAAGTGAGTTTAATTTTGCACCATCTGCCAGTCATAACATTTTCACTGTTACACCAAGTCAGCTAGAAGTCAGGATGCATCAGAGGAACAAAGAGAAAAGACAAATCCACAAGTAGCTGCAATTAGGAGATAAAGTGGGGAGGATAAGGCAAGCGGAGCAAAGGACCAGGAAAAGTTAATGCATATATCATATCTAGTAGAAATATTCAAATCTTTTTTGTTCTTTCATGGATTGTGGGCATCTCTGGCAAGGAAAGCATTTTATGCCCATCTCTAACTACCCTTGAATGCAGTGGCTTGCCACACCATTTTAGAGGACACACATTGCTGTGGGTCTGAAATCACATGGCTAGATCAAGTAAGGTCAGCAGACTTCCTTCCCTAAAGAACAAGAGTAAACCAGATGCGTTTTTATGATAACTGGCAATGGTTCATGGTTACCATTATTGAGATTAGTTTTTCAAGTCCATATATTAATTCAGCTACTGGTGGGATTTGAACCCTTGTCCCCAGAATATTAGCCTGGGCCCTGTATTACTAGTCCAGTGACATTACCACCATGCAACCATCTCCTCCGTTACATTATTTCACTATTATGTACATTATTTCCCAGCATTTTCTAATGAGTACACCAAAGTGCTTTCTCTTTACATACCAAAAGGTGCACAATTAGTGCACATTTTAGCTAGCAGAGTTAATCGTTAGTTTAATTTCTATTGCTCAATACTGATAAAATGATAATTTTAACATTGTAAGTGATGATTCTAAAGAGATTCCTTAAATTCGTCAGGTTATGGTTGACAGATTTAAAAATATTTAGAAGCAAAATATTTGTAGCAAAACATTGTACAATGCTGCAATAGATCTCATTAAGCAAGTTAGTTGGGATGCTACAATAGTCCAGCATCATGAGGTTAGGCGGAACAAACCAGCAATTATTCCCATTCCTGAATTGCCTTTAATGATCTTGTTGGAAAGTAGTTATAGTTGAGATCAGAGTCCAGGTTGGCTGGGTTATCTGTCAATAATTAAATGGCCTAACACAAAGAACAGATACTGGTGCAATTTAATTAAGTGTCCTGGTTAACACTTGTCTTTCAGCCAACATCACCAAACAGATTGTCTGGGCATTTATCTTGTTGCTGTGTGAAACTTGGCTGCCACACCTAATTACAGAACAACCGCGACTATACTTCTAAGTTTACTTACTGGTAGTGAAGTACTTTGGGACTGCCAAAGGATATGAAGGTTGCAAATGTTAAGTTCTTTCTTTACCTACTGGGAAGCAGCTAACAAAACAGCAACAATACATAGGAAGAAAGTACAGCTAGAGATTTTAAAAATGTCTCTCAAAAGTTTTACATCTCTAGTGGTGGGTGATGGTTTATGTTGTGAAAATAAAGAAAGCTTTGTTGTTGAGAACTAAAATAACAAATTGAATACATTTAACACTCCAAAGATTAACTGCACAATTACAGTACAAGGATTTGATTCCTTCAGTGTACTATATTTAACATGTACTACTTTATTAACCTATATAAACAAGTTGGTGTCAATACAAATAAGAATTGGGTTCACAACAATATAACGCGTTTTAATGCACTAAAAGAGGTTACGTTGGGCTCTGATGGAGGCTTGCTTCTGCCTTTTTTTCCTTTGATTTTCTACCCTCTTCTCCTGAAGGCTTTGTCTCCTTAGTGCAGTTCCAAATGTCCTCATTTATCATCCACATACACACAACGTCAGCAAAGGTTGCTATGGCCAATTGTAGGGTGCTTACTGATGCTAAAGCCAAGAGATTAGGGACCATACCTGGGACCTTAGTCCACACAAATGAATACAGATTTGGCCATGTTCTCAGATTGTAAACTGGTGGATGAGTCACCTAGTGCAGGCTACTCAGCCACATATTGGAAGTCAATGAATAGTTATTTTGGCAGAAAATTAGAAGGTTTGGGCCAAAAAGTTGCCTCATCTACAGACAAGTCCTAAGACAGAAAATTTATAATGGAATTTTTCCCATGAAAAAAATACATCATGTTTCAATATTAAATATAACTTTATTTAAGATGGATAACACAAATAACAATTTATTGGTAACATAATATAATGACATAATTAACATAACATACACATTTCTCCACAGATTCTGTCTGGACCTGCTGAATATTTCCAGCATTTTCTGATTTTATTTCAGATTTGCATCATCCATAGCATGTTACTTTTGTATAGTTGAGATAACAACTGGTTCTCGACAATTTGACCTCAACAATTACTGATTTACCAAAAAGAAAACTGACAGGATACAGATGAACAAAACCTGAAAAGCACAGCTTTGCGAAGTTTGCTGAACTTTCAAATACTTCTACCTCTATTGGAATCGATTACAGCATTGGCTGAGGAGTACACCTCATGGTGTAATTCAGACTCAATATAGAAAAGTCATCAACTTTTTCATTGCATTATATACAAAATTAACTAGTTGGAGCAAATGCTCCATTAACTGGGTTCTCATTAAAATACGTGTTCTATATAAACATTTCATATACCAGTCCTTTATATAAAAAAGACAAAATTACTCAAATATTAATTCCCCAAAGTTTGTCTACAAGGCACAAGTTAGTATGATGGAATACTCTCCACTTGCCTGAAAAAAAAATTCATCCTCTCCACCACTGGCACACAGTGACAGTTGTACCAAATACAAGATGCACTGCAACAACTCACCAAATCACCTTCCAAACCCACAAGGAATAACCAATGCAGCAGACATATGGAAACACTACCACCTCCAAGTTCTCCTGTTTCTCTCCTAGCCACACAGCATCCTGACCTGAAACTATATTGCTGTTCCTTCACTTGTCATGGGAGCAAAATTCAAAATCTGAAACTTTCTTCCCAACACCACCTTGGGTGTACCTACACCAGATGAACTGCAGTGGTTCAAGAAGACAGACCACCACCATCTTCAATGATGGATGTGCACAAACATTGGCTTGATCAGTGGCACTCACATTCCAGGGGGAAAAAAAATTAAGACCTGCAAAAGCAGTAATGGAGCAAAGGTAGCAATGACGATTACAGAACTTCTATTTATATTGCACATTTATGTAATAAGACGTTTCACAAATGTCATAAAGCAAGATTTGATACTGAGGCACACAAGTTGATAATAGGGCAGATGACCAGAAACTTGGTCAAAGAGGTAGAGTTTACAGAGTGTCTTAAAAGGAGGAGAGTTAGAGATGTTTAAGGAGTGTGTTCCACAGCTTAGACCCTTGACAGCTGACTGCACTGCCACCAATGGTCAAGTGACTGAAATTGAGATGCACAAGAGGCCAGCATTAGTGCAGATATCAAGAGCAATGTGGAGTTGGAGCATTGTAGAGGTCAAAGATAATGGAACTGGAAAAGATCAGAGATAGGGATGGGTGAGACCATAGACAGATTTGAAAAAGGATGAGAATTTTAAAATCAAGTTGTGTTTAAGCAGGAGTCCTCTAAGTGAGGACAGATGTCCTGTTGAATAGGACTTGGTGCATGTTAGGACATGAGTTTTGGTTGGCCTCAAGTTTACAAATGATGGATTGGGGGAGGTTGACCAGGAGTGGAGTAGCCTAGATAACAAAAGCATGGATGAGAGGTTCAGCTGGTGAGTGGAGGGGGGAGGGCAGAGCTGGGTTATGGAAATATACAGTCCATGTGACAATGTGAGTATATGGTTGGAAGCTCATGAGAGGTCAAATATGGTTGTGAACAACCCAGTACTGGATATCAAACAAACAGTTGGACAATTTATTTGCAAGTGGAGGGATCGAAAGAAATGGTGGTGAGGTAGAGCAGGGTGTGAGCTTACAATTGAACAGACACTGAAGCTATTTTTGAAAGAAATTAATCTTCTTTTGAGTAATTTCAGTTTATATGGAGAGATTAGAACAGTTGGATGCACTACTGGAACTCACCAAGGCTCCATAAGCAGCACCTTCCAAACACAACTGCTACCAAGTAGAAGGACAAGGATAGCAAACAAATTGGAACACCATCACCTGGAAGTATCCCTCCAAGTCATTCACTATCCTGATTTGGAAATATATCACTGTTCCCTCACTGTTGCTGGGTCAAAATCCTGGAACTACCTCCATTACAGCACTGTGGGTGTACCTACACCTCAGGAACTGCAGCGGTCCAAGAAGACAACTCATCACGACCTTCTAAAGGGCAATAAGGGATAGACAATAAATGCTGGTCCATCCAGTGACACCCATATCCCATAAATGAATAATTAAAAAAAAGTCCTTAGAGATGGAAAGGTTAAGAGGAGATTTAATAAAGGTGCTGAAAATAATTATTTTTTGATGGAGTAAATACAGAAAAACTGATCCTATGTGCAGGTGGATCACTAACCCAAGACACATTAAATTTAACTGGAAAAAAGTACTAGAGGTATAAGGGACTTCATTTTTGTTTACAAAGCAAGTTATTCTGGAACGTACTGCCTAAAGTGCGGTGAAAACAGATCACTATCAACTTTAAAAGGGAATTTGATATATACCTCAAAAGGAGAAAAATAATTGCTGGGCTATGAGGGCAGTGGGAGAGCAGACGTAATTGGATAGCTCTTTCAAAGGTATAGCACAGGCACAATGGGTCAAATGGCCTCCTTCCGTGCTATAGGATTTGATTCTATTCTCACCCAATTTATAGCAATACGATGCCAGATTATTGCAGTTCTTAGTACTCCTTACAACAAACAGGCAGCAAAACATTAACATTTACTTGGTATACTGGTATTTGCTTGTACCCACACAGACAGCTGTGCTTCTATATTAGAATTAGAAGTTTAGAATTATGTAATCTGGGAAACGGACAACATCCCTTTAGTACAATGAGGTTTTTTTAAAAAAATCTTCCCTGCATGGGTAATAATGTGGTGGTGCAGATTGCTGTGCAATATAGAACTTTCCATAGTTTTATTTATAAAGGAACAAATTAAATGCTCTAGTATTCTTCATTCTCCCAGTATGAGCAACTCTCACCTTTCTTTGTTTTTAATACTGATTCGATGACTCATTCTCTGCAGTACATAATCAGCTTATAATTTAAACAGTATAACACTGAACCATTTTGTTAATCACAAAAATTGCAACACAGAAACAGATATTTGCTCAGTCTGTATTTGTGCTAGTCCTCCAACAGAAGCAGTAGTATTAATCCCCTGTGCCCTCTCTGTTTCCATATATCTTTATTTCCCTTTACTTAACTACCTATCGAATCTATTCTTAAATATTGACATGGTCCCAAGCTTTATTCGCCAGGTTTGGTGGAAAATTCCAGAGTCTCAATCCTTTGTGTAAAAAATGTTTCTTCTGCTCTATCTTAAAAATCTTACACATTTAATCTTGTATCTATGTCCCTTCATTCTGGACTCTATTCGAAGTAGTCTGTTTATTCTATTTTGTTCCATCAATCACACCTTAACCATCTCTGTTCTAATGAAAATGGCCCCAGTTTTTCCATATTGGTATTTTCCACACCAGGTAGTATATGAGAGATTCTGTGCTGTATCCTTTCTATTGACTCAACATTTTCTCTACAGTGTGACATTCAGAACAGCACAATACTGTGGTCTCAATAGAGCTTTATACAGAATTAAATTTCCATTTTAACTTTTATATTCCAAATTACTTGCCATAAAATTGGGTTTTCCATTAGCTTTTTCAATGGCCTTTTTCACTTATGGTGCCACTTATAATGTCATGCAATCACCCTGTTCATCCATGTCACCCAGTTTCCTTTGAAGTATAATGCACCATCACACTGTGGGTAAAGTTTTTACATGAGTTGGCATAACCTTACACGAGTCCTCTAAGGGATGGAAGGGACTGAAAGAGCTTGTAATTCAGGACTACCGAGGATCACCTAACCCTTCTGTTAACATTAAAGAACAGTACCAAGTACAAACAATTTACAGCCAGCAATGCTATCAGCTATACTTCCCACATATTTTCTGGAATACCATTCTTTTCAGGAATTACAGGGTAATATGCACATTTTATTTAATACAGTTAGATATTTTTATATTTTCAATGTGCCTTTGATGTTTTGAAATATTTTTAAACTGGGCAAGACATTTTCCAGTGTGGTTAATCCAAGCTACAATGTCTTTAAATTAAGATGTCATCTTGATTTGGAGGCTGGCATCTACCAAGAAGGGAGTCTATCACTGATACCTGAATAGATAAGTTCCTCAATGTCCCTTCCATCCACCCTCACCCACTCCCCAAATTAGCTCAAATATCAACTCATCTGAAAAGGATAAAGAAGTAGAAATACTTTTTTTTTTAAAAAACAGCACCCTATAACAAAGGTCACATCATCACTCACTGGTGCAATTTCACATATATTTTCATTAGTGTAAAACTTTTGGGAAGAAAGTGATGAAAATGCTCAGAACTAATTCACCTCAGCATATTTTGTAATTTCATGCACCAAAATGCATTTGGAAGAATAAATGTAGGCAATCCAGTAGCTTTTTGTTCTGCTATCCTTACATTTACTGCTTGATGATATTGAGTAGTTGTGCCTCAATATTAATCGGAATAATCCATTCTCTGATTTTACTGTTATCCAATTAACTCCTGAAAGTTGTGGCTCATACCATGGTGGTAGTCCATAAAGGTATCTCCTTCTGCCATCTTACCCAAATGGAAATTTTCCATAAAGGAGCCATGTATTCCTGGTTTATTTGAATAATAGACCATCTCAGCTGAGCCCGACTGTCATTTCTACAGATCTATACTTGTGGACTTCCAGTTAGACCAGTGGATAGGGATTGGCAGTATCTCACTATTGCTTAGTGACCAACCAACTCATTGAGACAACAGAGTTCAGTTCTCAGATTGTTTTGGTAAACTTGGTCCAGTTTCACACTACATAATGGAGTTAGAAAATAAAGAATTAAGAGTACTTTAACCTCAACTACATGCTAAATAAATGCATGAAAAATATGCTAAAGTAACTTGAAGAATCCACTCCAGAATAAATCTGACCATATTTTATGATACTAAATAATTGCAAACTTAGTGATACTAGAATCTTACTTTGGTGGCAGAGACACCAAGATCTTAAATCCATGCACGAGAACACAGGGACTGCATTAATGTAGCAAAACATAGATTCAAAGTAAAGCAGTGCAAAGTGGAGTTTTGAGAAACTACTCTTCACTTTCTAAAGCTGCAGTTATACACATGTCATTTCCACACTGAAGACCTGTTACAAGTAGAACTAAAGAGCTACAACTGGAGTCAGTGCCTGATCTGATGCAAAGAGCACTAAAGTCATGTAGTATAACACATTTTCCAAGAAACTATCCACACAGCATTTAATTTGCACCAGTTGTAGAATAGCTCCAATGAGATTAATCAATAAGAATCCTGTTTACCAACTGTACATTCCACCTCATATGAAACCAGCAGCTTTGTGTAAGCACAGCCTCAACATGACTATAAAATTTCTAGTGTGAACTAGGTTACATCACATTCTCATTAGGTGACATTTTTATCGCTTCACAAAAAAAGGATATAATTATGAATTTTATTGCAAGTTTGCTTGCAAATGGACAATAATGAGTATGTACTCTCATTATTCTTATAAATTTATTTTATCATTAACAGGAGGAATGCCCAGTGTACTCCTGCTTCATGTCTGCCTGTAATTGGGCTTACATACATTTTAGTGTTCATGTTATATTTAAATAATTTGGCCTATTTGAAAATCATATTCTGCCATAGAATTGTTGGTATTTGAATATCGGGGCTTACTGTTCATGAATTGGTCAACCACAATTCTACATAGAAGGGTCAGTAGACAGAGCAAAAAATCTTTGTTCTCTAAATGAAGCACAATATGTCAATGACATGGATTTTTTTTTATTGGGCAGGAGTTTTAGAATTGTGGGGTTTCTTTTCACGCCATCTGATGAGCTGACAGTGATCATATTCCTGTCTATACTGGCGGCCCCACAGCCATTTAATACTCCCTAGTGTTAACTAACTGGAATTGGGACTTCCACCTCTCACTCTAGAGGCAGTCCTGTCTCAAGAATGTGCTGGCCAGTTTGATTAGTCAACTGCCCTCTCGCCCCAGCTGCACCAGAAACTACAGTGGACACGACTGATTTGAAGGGCCAAATGGCCTATTCCTGCTCCTAGTTTCTATGTTTCTAAGTTCCAAGAGTCAAAACCAGGCAAGTGTGGGGAGGGATCTCAGGGCAGACAGGGAGGCAGGATGGGAAGCAAACAACCCAGGGCTAGATCTTGTCGGGGGTGGGATGTGATGGGGCTGAACTCCTCCCATCCTGAAAATTGAGGCTAGACTGCAGAGGGGTGGCTGCGGGCAGAAGCCTGGTGGAAGGTCATCCAAGGAATTTTATACTCACCTGACCCCTAACCCGCAAACCTGTGGGCGGGGAACTTAAATTCTGCCCCAGGTTTCACCACTCTGGTTTTCTTCTCTTCCCAAGTTCATTGATTCTGGTTAACATAATGGCACGATGGGTGCACGTGCTTCCACAAATGACTATGCTTGTGTGTGAAGGAATATTGAGCATGTTTGCCTTAGAGGCCAGTATAATGGAGCCAGATCATCATCTTCTAGACAAACTCAATATGTGCTCATGACTAGGTCACTGGGATCTATACTGGAAATAGATTTAGGGAAGGGTGGAGCACCAGAGTGTTGATTGAGCATCCATCACTTGTGATGTACCAAAATGGCTGGATTGTGTATATTAATATTACTCAAATGCAAGGGCTTTGGTGTCTATTAACTGCCTGGATGTTTATTCTTATGAGCACTAAGGTGGGGCAGCATGGTAGCACAGTGGTTAGCACTGCTGCCTCACAGTGCCAGGGACCCAGGTTCGATTCCTGGCTTGGGTCACTGTCTGTGTGGAGTTTGCACGGGTTTCCTCCGGGTACTTCGGTTTCCTCCCACAGTCCAAAAGACATGTTGGTTAGGTGCTAAATTCTCCCTCAGTGTACCCGAAAAGGCACCAGAGTGTGGCGACTAGGGATTTTCATGGCAACTTCATTGCAGTGTTAATGTAAGCCTATTTGTGACACAAATAAATAAAAGGAAAGAAATAGTGTTGTTAAATGTTGATCCATGTCCCACCCAAAATATAGACCCGAATAAGGCAGGTCTGAAGCAAATCTTATTAGAACCACCAAAAGAGAAAACATATTAAATTTGGCACACAATGCAAAAACCACCTTCCGTGCACGCCCCGTCACCCCTCCCCCATTAAGTTCATTAATCATGACCCTTCGCGCCTATGCACAAGGTTCTTGTCATTCCTGACCTTATGATAGGAAGGAGGAGGAACAAAATCTCAAAAGTGTGTGCAACTAGCATCACATTTGTGAAAACAATTAACTTGCCATTATATATTAAAAACTAGTAAGGAATTTCCTCTGGTTTCTACACGTAGCAATATTGTACAGTAGGAAAAGAGGGCCCTAAAGTAAATTTGCTTATGAGTATCAATTTGCTGTTGAACATTGGTATTCATTTAACAAGTTAAAATATGTGTAGTTCATAAAAACAATACTGTAACAGGTCTGCTGACTTATTTGTGTCACACTTTCTAGTTTAGTGAAGTGCCTTATCTGGAGAACTTGCGCACAGCCTTGTATGATGTTGGCACAGACAGGAATATGGAACCATCTTTGTCTTCCATTGTCAGGTTCTCTACTGAACCCCAATTCTTTTTACTGCTTCCATGGCTCTTTGGCAGGAAGAGTCCAGCAAGTTTTCTGTTCCGTCGTTCTCCCCGGGACTGCTGGAATTCTACAAGAAAAAAAAGAGATCAGTTACCACCCGAACAATAAAAGAAGTGGATGCAGCAAACTTATTGCTTGGCTGTATAGTAGTAACTCAAAGTAAACCACAAATATTAATACTCAAAAAAGATTGCCACAAAGTAAAGATCGTATTAGGACACAATCAAATATTAGGCATGTACTCTTTTTAAATTAAACATCATATTGAAAGGAAATTCCTGCTAATTAAGTCAATTTTTGATGGCATCCTCCGCTGAAATTCGATCAAATTAAACATTTAAGTGCCACATGACTTTAAAAATATTAACTACAAAATTTGAATTATCCATCAACTAGAATTAAGTTTATGGCAAGTTAAGAGCAACAGACTATATCTAAAACTTCAACATAAAATTAAGTTGCCTTCAGTCGAAGAAAGTTTTATTATACTGCCGAAGATGTTCTTCAGTCCAATATACAAATATCCATTATCAAATTTACATTTTACTTTAATTGTATTATTATTTTAGTAAATTTGGGTGGTACAGTGACTAGCACTGCTGCCTCACAGCGCCAGGGACCCAGGTTCAATTCTAACCGTGGGTCACTGTGTGGAGTTCTGCATGGGTTTCCTCCGGGTACTCCGATTTACTCCCACACTCAAAAGATGTGCGGGTTAGGTCGATTGGCCATGCTAACTTGCCCCTTCGTGTTAGGAGAATTAACAGGCTAAATATGAGGGGTTACGGCATCGGGCCTAGGTGGGATTTTTGTCGGTGCAGGCTCAACGGGCCGAATGGCTTCCTCCTGCACTGTAGGAATTCTATTATGGGATTCTATGACAACTTTTCTGTTGCCTCCTTCGAAATTGGGACCTCTTGTTAATATACAATTTGGGTGATAACAAGGTCAGGTTGGGATGTTCATGTGGTTAATAGCCTACCAATATTCACTTACCAGGATCATACATGCATAATGGGGTATAATATATAGATGAGATATGGTTTACACGTGAAATTTTACCCCAGCAAGGAATCTGTGCTCAGGAACGAATGTTGGAAGATTATTGAAAAGCAATTGAGAGACCAGGTCAACCGTTACACTGTTAGACTGACTGGGAATTGGTTTTTGAAGCCAATTTTCAGTAAAAGATAATAGTTTGGAATAGATACCCTCTTATAAATGGACAGTGGAACTTGTAAGGCAAGGAAAATTAGGTCAAGAAACATTTTTTAAAAATTAAATAGCCTAGAAAATGGTATTGAATTGACTAGAAGAGTTTAATTGGTTAGAACCATTTTAAAACCAAGAAATGGCTCCAGAAAATTGGAGATTTCAGTGAAAGTGTAAACAGCTTTTTTAAGAAAGGGTTTTAGTGTTGCATTGTAATAGCCACATTGAGTCATGACAATAAAATACCTCCATTACTGTAATAACTGCTCGTTTCAATGTTGTGGTTTGGGAGATGAAAAATAGTCAGTCCCTGACAATTGGAATCTACCAGGATCTACTAGTAACTTATGTATTTGAAGTTCAAGAATAGATGTGGTTTACTGTTATTACCCATCACCATCAGCATTTGAGAGTCAATATTAACACCGGATCAGATTAGCAAGTTTAACAATATAACTCAATTGCTCCCTCATCATGAATACTCAATTATAAATAGTGGACACTTTATTACACGTTGTGCATCTCGGTAAAAATAACTCAGAAGGCAACAAATGGCACATCATGCTGCTGTATGGAGACAAGGCTCAGATTTTGAAATGCTTCGAATGCCCATATTTGAAAGAATCTGTAGGAGGTTCCCTCCAGCAGCTGATGAAAAGCCAGTTTTTTTTGATGGGAAAATGGAGTGTCCTACTTTGTGGCACAGCTGAAAACTAATGAAAGCGGGTGCACACAAATCAACTGGAGGGTGTAAAGTCAGATCATGTCTGTAACAATATGGAACTAGTCTATCTGCAATAATATCAAGATATCCAACATTTTATTTAATCTTTTTTAAAACAAAATATTGCAATAGCTTTGCCCTTAGGTTCATCACGTCTGCACCGACTATACTAAATCTACACTAACCCCGCTTTTCAGCACTTGGTCCATAGCCTTGAGTGTTACGACATTTCAGGTGCTCATCCACATATTTTTTACGAGTTATGAGGTTTCCCGCTTCTACTACCCTCCCAGGCAGTGCATTCCAGACTCCCACCATTCTCTGGGTGAAAAAATGTTTCCTCAGATCCCCTCGAAACCTTCTGTCCTTCACTTTAAAATTATGCCCCCTCGTTATTGACCCTTCAAGTAAGGAGAACAGCTGCTTCCTATCCACCCTGTCCATACCCCTCAATCTTATATACCTCAAACAGGTCCCCCTTCTTTGCTCTGAAGAAATCAATCTGAGCCTATCCAGCCTCTCTTCATAGTTGAAATGCTCCATCCCAGACAACATCATGGCAAATCTCCTCTGCACTCTCTCAGTGCAATCATATCCTTCCTATATTGAGGCAACCAGAACTGCACACAGTATACCAGCTATGGCCTAACCAAAGTTTTGTACAGCTCCAACAAAACCTCGTTGCTCATAACCTATGCCATGACTGATAAAGGCATATGCCTCCTTGATTTACCTATTAATTTGCCCTGCTGCCCTCAGGGATCCGTGGACAAGCACCCTCAGATCCTTCTGTTCCTTTTCCTAGTGTCCTGCCATTCATTGAATATGCCTTTGTCTTGTTACTCCTTCTAAAGTGCACCACCTCTCATTTTTCAGGGTTAAGTTCCACCTGTCACTGATCTGACTATCTGACCAACCCATCTATAATCTTCCTGCAACACAAGGCCTTCTTCCTCATTATTAACTACACCCCCCCGCCACATTCTCATCTATATCATTTATATATATCTTGAACAATAAGGGACCTAGCACTGACCCTTGTGGTACACCACTAGACACCGGCCTCCAGTCAGACAAACAGCCTTCTACCACTATCCTTCGCTTCCAACCACTAAGCCAGTTTTTGATTCATCTTGCCATGTTACCCTGGATCCCATGTACTTTCACCATGTGGGACCTTGCCAAAGGTTTTGCTGAAATCCATATAAACTACATCAACTACACTATCTTCATCAACATCCCCGGTCACCTCCTCGAAAAATCCATTCAAATTTTGTTCGGCATGACCTCCCTCTGATGAAGCCATGTTGACAATTCCTGATCAAACCTTGCCTCTCCAAGTGGAGATTAATTTTCTCCTTCAGAATTTTCTTCAATGGTTTCTCTACCACTGATGTGAGACTCACTGGTTATAATTCCCTAGTTTATCTCTACCACCCTTCTTGGAAAATGGAACCACATAAGTTGTCCTCCAGTCCTCTGGCACCTCTCCTTTGGCCAGAGAGGAATTAAAAATTTGGGTCAGAGCCCCTGTAATTTCCTCCTCACCCAGACTTGGGGATTTGTCCACTTTTAAGCCCACCAAAACCTCCTCACTCCCCATGTCAAAACTGTTCAAGAACTCTTGCACTAAACTTTATCCTAAACCTGTGAAACACCAAACTGAGAAAATGCAATGTGGTTTTGAGCAAGAAACCAATAGGAGAAAAATAATCTAGCAGCAATTCAAGTTTTGTTAGAACAACTTACAAATGTGGACTCTTGATAGAAACATGCATTTACATCTGTCAAAATAAAATGTCTGAAGCATTACATACAAGTATCATCAGCATATTCTTTACTGACAGCTATGCATTGTCATTCCAGCAAAATATATGCGTACTAGATCACGTTGAGTTGTAAAAATGTTCGAGCTTGTTGCAGTTTACCATTTCAGCTGGCTTTAATAACATAAACCATATTTTATGCAAAATAGAACTAAAAATACACAATTAGGATGCACAGAAAATAATTTGATGAGTCTGCTCAGGTTAACATTATTCTTAAAATGAAAGAAGCACTTGCGTTTATACAGCACTTTTCATAATCTTAGGATGTCCTAAAGTGTTTTGCAACCAATTAAGTGCAATGTTGGAGTGTACTGATATTTGGCAGACAAGACTACATAAACACCACTGTGACAATGACGAGATTTGTTTTTAAAAGAGACGCTGGTTAAGAGATAATTATTGTTCAAGACATCAGGAAGAACTTTCCCTGAGAACATCTTTGGTTTAACATCTTACTCCAAAGACAGCACCTCCAGCAGTGCAGCACTCCCAGTGTCAGCTGAATTTCTGTGTTATGTTCCCAGCCTGGGTCTTGAACCCACAACATAAGCAAGGGTGCTACTAACTGAACTACGACTGACGCACAGTCTTAATTAAAAAACTTCCTCACATTGCAAAACATAGTTTCAAAGATAGCCAATAGTACAGAAGTTCATCTAGTCAAACATTAATCATTAAGAGGCATTTTAATTCAAATCTACCTCATAAAATATGCAGCACAGAAACAGATTATTCTACCCAACCAGTCCATGTAGGTTTTTGTTCTGCTGAAGCAGATTCTAATTATAATGCAATGCATTTCATATGTAGTGTGCACATCATGTATAAACAGGCTGACCCGAGTCAATTGTGGGTAAGCTCATCCAGTGACAACCTTCATTTTAAACAGTACATAACAGATACAAATATTTCTTTTTTTTCCCTGAGGCATCTCCTTTAAAAAATCTTATACCCATATTCCTGTGGTCACCAGTATTTGTTTTCTCACTCTTTCTGCAGTCTTAGTGAGAATGTGGCAATGATCAGTAAACCAAGCTGGAAGTTGAAGGCTGGACAGAAGAGCAATACCTTGTTTGGTGTTTGATCCCCAGAGTTAGCTGGCTTCAGCAATAACTTGTGCTAAAAAAACATTGGTCAATGTTCCCTTTCCTGATCACAATTCAATGACTCCTGCTGGATGTGTATGTTAGCACCAGCTGAGGAACAGTTTGAGTTTGGTTGTGACTATTTTGATATTGCAAGGATTCTAAATGTACTTGTGACAGATACAAAAACTAAAATATACAATTCACACAGCCATTCACAATTGCAAGAGTGTGCTGAAGAAGCACAAATATTTATACTTCTAAACACAAGACGTACACCCATAATGAAGATGCCTGTCCTGTATGCTGTATAAATTGAATATGTGTCATAGTCCAATTTACACCTCTCCTCTTCTGAAGCCATGCTTTACCTTTCCCAAGGTAAATTTGCATGCATGTTTTTTGCCTCAACTAACTAATCGTTCTTCAGGAATGCTTTTTTCAGCGATTCAATGCATTATTATAGCTCAGCCACTGGGGAAAAGACTGATGGTTTTAACGAAAATAAATTACACTTATTGTAGGTTTTATAAACTCACAAACATTGCCGTCTTAATCTGTCATACTTGAGTTACAGTGGCACTCTGTGGTGTCTTATTTATCATAAACCACGGGTAAGTGGTTATCAACAGAAGAGCATATATAACAAATTTATCTTTTGCACAATTCAAGGGTAAATTGTTGCCAGTACTTGAAATCCAATTACACGTTTATCTGTATCACAAAAGTTGCTTTAGCTTTGAACTAGTGGGACTGGATTGATTTTCACAAAATACATTGCAAAAGCAGTTCATTTTTCAGATGTTTTGACTTATCTGAATGCAGTCATCACTGTCAATATACTGTTCAATACAATGATATGGAATTTAAGAAGAACTTGCCTTTTTAAATGGCAGCATATTGTGAAGATGAATCAGACAACCAGCATATATAGCATACAAATCAGCTATCACCAACACCAGTGGTATAAGAAAAGCTTACGTGAAGAGATATTTAAACAGTCAGTAGAGTCCTCACTGTCTTTCAGATAGTGGGATGCGAACCGTCCACTATAATCTCTCACATTTGTTTTGGCACCTGTTTAAAATTTAAAAAAATTTGTATTTTACATTGCTGTTTCCAAAATCTCTCGCAAAAGCAACATTGATAAGTGGGTAAGTATAGCATTAAAGTATTTCAACTACAGGCTTTAGTGTTAATGGTACAGACAGCACTATACATGTTAATTGGTAAAGGTTTCGTTCTAGTGAAGCCAAGAACTATTAAAACTAGAATATGTTAGACTATTGAGCAACACTTAAGTAATGTTGCCTAAAATAATTTGAAACCATTTCATAAATTAAAAAAAAACGTTTTTACAGTACTATAACCAGAAAAAAAAACACTGCAGGCGAGGCTCATCAGGGTAACTGTAAAATCTCTGTCTTACTTGGGGGCTGAATCTATACCTGATCCAAAACTGAACTGCTTGTATTTCGGTTCAAAGTAGGAAATTGATTTTTGAACCTATGTACCTTTTCATGCCCTTCTATAGTACCCAATTGTAGCAGGGGATACAGAAACCTATTGAAGACTATTAAAACAAAGTAGATTAGTTTAAAATAGGGAGCACAGTGTGCCTTATATATAAGATATTACAATGTGCTTACTTATATACTGTACGAAGGTATTGTCTATATAAGCACACATATAATCATTTTTGAACAAGTATTATAGATTTAAACTGTATTTTTGTATTTTCTTGTGAGCCTTGGCCAACAAGCAAATTATCCCTTGGTATAAATGGGAAATAAGTTTAATTAGACCACATTCTTTTGAAACAATGAAGCATAGAAGCTTATCAACAGGGGCAGACCAGGCAGCTACAAGCTACCAAGGTTTTTGAAAATGAATAGAAGGATTCAGCTTCTAGCTGCAACGAATAGACGTATTCAGCCTCCACTGATCAGGGGACAGAAAGCAGACAAGAAAGATGGCTCCCTTCTCGTTCCCAGGACTGTAGGTGTTAGGAGTGACCCTTGAACGTACTGGATTTGCATAGATAAGGTTACTAGGCAATCTGCTGGAAGGTAGAATGCTATTGGCCAAAGTAAAGAAGGTGTATTAATGTAATTGGACCGTCCAGCTTGGATGACAAGGTTGGGTGGGAAGAATGAATCTTCGAAAATGTATATCTGTTGTGCTCATGTGATGTATCAGAGAGAAGTTGGAATCCTCTATCTCTTTCCCAATACGTGTTGATCAAATAAAGAATGTCTTTAACTGCATACTGTCTGTTGCAAGTCTGTGTGTTAGCTAAGATTGGCTGAATACAAGACACCCCAGTGGGACACTCTGAAAAAATCCCCTTACACCCAATCCCCGAGGTCTCAGCCTGAGATCTAACTGGAGTTGTATTGCCTTCCCATATAAGTAACTTTAGTCATTTAATCATCAGTGGGTCAGAATCAGGAATACAAAATGGCTTCAAATTCAAAAATATGACACGATATGTCAAAGGACAAGATTCACACTGGTTTAGTGGGGAGTTTGGTTGGGGGGGGGGGGGGGGGGGGCAGCAGGGCATGTTCTTCTCAAGAAGGTGGTAATTAGAAGGGATATCCTGCCTTCTAATGGACCCAATCCATACCTGACCTAGGAGTACTTGAGGCTGTCTCTCGGTTCAAAGAGACCAGTAGCACCATCCTTCAGCTTGATGAGGACAGATGCGCAAGAAATAAAAGCAACAAGTGAAGGAGATTGATAAAGGAGATAAAATTTGAGGACAGGAAAATTCAATAAAAAGAAATTAAACATTTTTCTGCCAATATCAGGAAATTTGAACAGAAACCAAGCTGTTGTGCACCTTAAAAGTGGATATACAATGCAAAGGGGCACAATAAAAAATAATGAGCAACTCAAAATGAATTACAACATATTAATCCAATCATGGAATTCAGAAAATTTGAAATTAAAGTTGAAGTGGCTCATGTTTGTAATATGAACACCAAGATTAGATTACCATCTTAAAATTGACCAAAATGTAAAGATAATAAAATCTACCAATATGTTGAAATGTGAATAGAATAGTTTCAGAAATAGAAATCTGAGTCACAGACAATGAAGGCAACAATAAACACGGCACAGTATATTGAAAACATACTTCACACGAATGCAGAACAGATCTACCCACGTTCGATATTGCTGGAATATTTGTACTGAACATGCTTGTACTTGACTGAAGGTGAATGCCGAGGAATGACACACACATTTGGAAATTTCTGTATCACACAGACAGAAATTATGCAAAAATTTAGTTTTCCACACCAAATCTTGATGGCAGGAACATTGGTCCACATTTCCTGAGAACTATATTAACTGGTATAAATCCACGTAAACAATTACGAATTGCAGCATGCATATGCTTCTTATTGAAGTTATGGAAACTAAAATTCGAAGCCACCAAACAATCATTTATGAATATTAAGCACAGCATGATTAAGAATGCAACTATGGAAGCTGTTGTTAATTTAGTGCAAACCTCAGTAAGAGGAGGAAAGGAAACTAGTAAAAAATTTCGAAATTAGCGACTTTGGATTCTGTGCATTTTAAATATTTAGTCTAAATTTACATCCACTCAGGGCAGGAAACTTGCATTTCCTGGTCCTATGCATGGTGGGGGGGGGGGGGGGTGGAGAAAGCTATATTAATGAGTCAAGTGGGGTTTCACTTGGGAAGGTGACAGAGTGAAATTTGGGAGTAAAACCAGCATAAAACAATTACACAAGGTTTTACAAAACAAACAGAACAGTACAACTTTGCTCTCAAATTGTACTTATGCCAAGCTGATTTTGGAAATTTCTGTCCTCATCAGTACTAGGAAGCAATAGAATACAATAACACATTCACGGTTTCAGGTGAAGTCAAGTCAAAATAATAAGATCATTTGAACCCGATTATGTACTTGACTATTTCTCTAATCTGTTTCAATTCAAACAGTAAATGCAATACATAGATATTAGATATCACGTTTATCCAGAGAACAGCAGCATCATTAGAAGTGATACAGTAAACCTCTGGTGTATCATTAGAATAATTCCTACCACGTTTTATTGAAAGCTACACAGCAAAACTCCACTACCAGAATGGAAAACTGGGCCAGTGACAAAAGATATAAACTGAGAACCTGAACAGGAAAATTGAATGATGGAAGGGGCCATACTGACCAGGGCTGTCAAAGAACTCAACCGGATGTCCTAATTTTCTCCACTCCTCTTGTGAAGGCTTTGACTCCTCACTGGAGTGTGTAGTTACATGGATGCTAGTCACTCTTGAGTAGTCACACTCCCTAACAGAACCTTGTTGAGTCCAATCCTAATGTCTCCAAACACGGCTGAGTAAGATTTTCTGAATTAACTGATCTCAGTCTGTTTGATGATTGGGATTGCTACAATTGACACCAGTGCTCTGAGTATTGGGAGGCCACAGATTCAACTGTTAATTACATCCAAAGTTCCTGTATGTTTGCTGAAGCTAGATGAGTACAAAAAAATCAGGCTTAATTGTTTAAATCAGCTCTGACAGCATCTGTGGAGAGAGAACAGAGCTAACGTTTTGAATCTGGATGACTCTTCTTCTCAATTAACTGACTTCATCCCAATTAACTGACTTAAGTGACTCAGTAACTGACTTCATTAGTAAGTGCGCAGAAGACTGTGCAAAAGAAAAATCCGTGTGTTCCCCAACCGGAAACCATGGATGAACAGGGATATCCATTGCTTGCTGAAGTCCAGGTCTGAGGAGTTCAAGTCAGGCGACACTGACATATACAAGAAAGCCAGATACGATCTAAGGAGATCCATTAAAGATGCCAAAAGACCGGACCAAGCTAGAGCCCGAGGCTAGTCACACCGACACCCGCTGACAATGGCAAGGTCTGCAAGACGTAACAGGCTACAAGATGAAGGCATGTAAAATCGCTAGCTCCAACGCTTGCCCCTCCCTGATGAGCTCAATGCGTTCTACGCCCGTTTTGAGCAAGAGGTCAGCGAGAGCATGCCCTCCACCCTGGAAAAACTGTATCTGGGGTCACCATCGCAGATGTCAGAGCAGCTTTGTCGAAGGTCAACCCATGGAAAGCGACTAGCCTGGATGGGGTACCCGGACGGGGTACCCGGACAAGCACTCAGATCCTGCGCGGATCAGCTGGCGGGGGTATTCACAGACATCTTCAACCTCTCTTTACAACAATCTGAGGTACCTAACTGCTTCAAGACGACGACAATCATCCCGATACCTAAGGAAAACCAAGCAGCATGCCTTAATGACTATCGGCCGGTGGCTCTGACATCCATCACTATGAAGTGTTTCGAAAGGCTAGTCATGGCACGAATCAATTCCAGCCTCCTGGACTACCTGGATCCACTACAGTTTGCCTACTGCCGCAACAGGTCCACAGTAGACGCCAGTGAATCTGGTGAACTGATGCGACGACAATAATCTCTCCCTCAATGTCAACAAAATGATGGAGATTGTCATCGACTTCAGGAAGCATAAAAGGAGAACATGCCCCTGTCTACATCAACGGAGACGAAGTAGAAAGGGTCGAGAGCTTCAAGTTTTTAGGTGTTCAGATCACCAACCTGTCCTGGTCCCCCCATGCTGATACTATAGTTGAGAAAGCTCACCAACACCTCTACTTTGTCAGAAGACTAAGGAAATTTGGCATGTCAGCTACGACGCTCACCAACCTTTACAGATGCATCATAGAAAGCAGTCTTTCTGGTTGTATCACAGCTTGGTATGGCTCCTGCTCTGCCCAAAGACGGCAAGGAACTACAAAAGGTCATGAATGTAGTCCAATCCATCACGCAAACCAGCCTCCCATCCATTGACTCTGTATACACTTCTCGCTGCCTCAGCAAAGCAGCCAGCATAATTAAGGACCCCACGCACCCCGGACATCTTCTCTTCCACCTTCTTCCGACGGGAAAAAGATACAAAAGTCTGAGGTCACATATCAACCGACTCAAGAACAGCTTCTTCCCTGCTGTTGTCAAACTTTTGTATGGACTTACCTTGCATTAAGTTGATCTTTCTTTACAACCTAGCTATGACTAACACTACATTCTGCACTTTCTCGTTTTCTTCTTTATGAACGGTATGCTTTATCTGTATAGCGCGCAAGAAACAATAATTTTCACTGTCTATTAACACGTGACAATAATAAATCAAATCAAATTATTGCCTCCCACCTCAAATCCCATCAACCCTTGTTATTAAAGCTTACAAGTGAATAATGGCTAAACAGGTACAGCACAGGAGGATGGCCAAAATTCACGGAACTATACTGGAGCAGGATTCATACCCTGGAATCAAGCATAGAATCTTGGGGAATGGAAACAAAATAACAGAACATTTATTGAGGCTTTACTATTTTAAACCCACAGGTCACAATCTGAATACAAAAACCCTTGGGCATATATATTTTATATATATGTATGATGTAAAACAACAAACAGCTAAGAACATTAGAGCAATTTTAGATATTAAAAGATGATGTCATCTATACAATTACAATTCCACTGATTGATAATCTCAGGTCCTTCTAGGAAATCCATTATTTAAAGTTCATTCTTTGGGAACATGGTCCTGTCTGACTCAGATAACTGAAAGATATCCAAGTGGGGATCACACGATGCAAGCACAGGAATGGCTGTGTTTTTGCGCGCATCTTTTAATCCTAATTTTTATCTTGATGTATAACCTACAATTATTTGATCTTGATGTGTATAATCTGTGCTATGTTCCTGGCTAAAGTTTGGTGATGGGGGGCAGAGTTAAGAAAATTCTTGTTTGATTGAGACAGTTGGAGATGGCTAGAGTGGGGCCCAGTTCGCAGTGGCAGTTTTGCTGGTGAGCGGGCCGAAGTTCCAGTACCATAGGCATTGAGATGATGTTGGCTGCCATGGCGAGTGAAATTGTGGATGAAGGTCTCGGCCCCTCAGCACAGATTATTGGTGCTCACATTGATGAACTGTGAGAACAGAATGGATGAAGTGGAGAAGAGAATCCTGTCAGTCGAGAGGGCAATTTTCTCAGTGGAGGCTCACCTTTAGTTCTTCGAAATCCTGCTGCATGGTATGTCGAACATCTCGATTGATTTGGGGGATGGTAAAAGAATATCCACACGCTTGGTCTGTCGAGGGGTGTTGGGATAAAACCAGACTGAATTTGAGAACTGGTTCCCATGCTTTCACAATCTAGATTCGAAGGCTGGGCTTTTGATGGAGTATCCAGTCTTCGAGGCCTGGGGTCGGTCAAAGAGTTCGACTATAGGTCTTATGTTGTCTCGTCCTTGGTGTTCATTGAGAAGGTTGACTGCTCTTTACCACCCGCTGGGGCCTAGGTTTCTCTTTATTGGGGATTCGGGATGATGACATAGCAGAGGTGTAAAGGCTTCAGTGAAACTCTATGGATCCTGGATGTTGCTCAACGATCCTTTCATGGCTTTGGTCTTTTCAAGCTCAGTGAACGGTTCTGTTACCACATAGTTCATCATTAATCCGGAACTTTGTTCCTTGTGATTATACTCCTGATTTTGTGATATTGTCTTATATCATACAGATATATGAGCACAGAGGTGTTTGTCACCCGTTATCCTGTTACACTGCCAAAATCAGGATGGTCTATTTTTTTCCTTTGATGGTATTTGTCCACTGGCATGTTCCAACAGTCGAATGAGGGAGGCCTTAGTTTAATATGCATTACTATTTGCATTCATTCAATCTTGGTTTTGATGTGTGGTACTGTAGGAGTGGGGTGGGGTGGGTGAGGGGTCTGCCCACTCTGCTTCAGACCCTGTGTCAAATTCTAATTCTTGGGATTCAGTGTTTACAATATGAAGATGTTTCTTGTTTAGGGATTGTTTGTAGGTCTCCTTCTTTCTATTGGGGAGTTGGTTGTTATGACATGAGGGTTGTGCAGTATTTAGCTGTTCATTTATGTGCTGTAATCCTTGCATTTACACTGAGGGAGTATGTTTTTTGGGTACTCTTCACTTTATTTATAGATGAGTAGTGCCAGAGCAGAATGATGCGTAGTTTATTTGGTACAGAAATGTCAGTACGGCCTTATACATCCTCATTTTAGGTGAGGAAAACCCCCTTTAGAACTAATGGTGGTGTTTTCTTCTGTACTTTTGTTATTTTGGGATTACGGAATCCCTGCTTGTCTCTAATGAGGTGGAGATGCCGGCGTTGGACTGGGGTAAACACAGTAAGAAGTTTAACAACACCAGGTTAAAGTCCAACAGGTTTATTTGGTAGCAAAAGCGACACAAGCTTTCGGAGCTCTAAGCCCCTTCTTCAGGTGAGTGGGAATTCTGTTCACAAACAGAGCTTATAAAGACACAGACTCAATTTACATGAATAATGGTTGGAATGCGAATACTTACAACTAATCAAGTCTTTAAGAAACAAAACAATGTGAGTGGAGAGAGCATCAAGACAGGCTAAAAAGATGTGTATTGTCTCCAGACAAGACAGCCAGTGAAACTCTGCAGGTCCACGCAACTGTGGGAGTTACAAATAGTGTGACATGAACCCAATATCCCGGTTGAGGCCGTCCTCATGTGTGCGGAACTTGGCTATCAGTTTCTGCTCAGCGACTCTGCGCTGTCGTGTGTCGCGAAGGCCGCCTTGGAGAACGCTTACCCGAATATCAGAGGCCGAATGCCCGTGACCGAGAGCACAGATAGATCATGTATCCTGGAAAAAAATTGGGTTCATTGTTTTTTCTCTGTCGTTGGTGCCTCTGGTATTGTCGGAGTGGGGGAAAATATGTAATGGTGCATGTCTGGCTGTAATTGGCTAATCCTTGAATATCTGGCCTTTGAGTTGGTTTTCTATAATTATTTGGTTGCACGGATACTGGTTACTTGGCTCATGGAATATATTGTGGGCATCTGATCCGGTTATGATTAATATGGGGAAATGAGGTGGAATCTCATTGATCGCAGGGCCCAAGGATCCTGCTTCTTATCCTATTTGCAAAAATGTACATTGCTGGACCACATGTGGCTTCTATTGGCTAATCCTGGTGTTCCTGTCTTTCTGGGGTTTCCTTTCTTTATCTGGTTAGGCGAGATGCTGATACAGGCTCTTATTTGCTTTATTTAACTCTAGAGGGTTTCCCTTATCTTGTTGTGTCTTAACAATTTTTCTTCTCCTTAAAAGGTAGGGTTTCCTTGTTGGTAAATAGTCAGGCCTGAACGGTGTCTCTGATCTGGTGGAATAAGGTCTGCTTTGTTCCGAGCCTTGGCGTTGTCTAAGAATCCTTTGCTTACTGGCTCCTGTATACGAAAGCGTACACTGCCACACCACGTCTTGTACCGATGGCGGTATCCTAATGTTCCCTTTTTCTGCGGTATCTTTTCATTGCTTGGATGCCTTGGGATGCTGAGTTGGGTCCTGATTGGTTGTATATCATCCCATAATGGATCCCGTATATTGTGTAGCTCTGTCTGTACTATCCTGTGGAGGTGCACATGGTACCATGTGCTCATGGCTTTATCCTGTTATCCTGAGATTTCTTCTCTTTCTGGTATCCTTTATTTATTCATACGAAAGGAGATGTTGACTACAACGATTACAATGATTGAAAATCTGAACCATATTCATGAGTATTTGCTGGTCTTTTCTGTATATGTGGAATAATACTCACTCTGTACTGCACTAGATTTTGGGGATTTGTTGCGCCTTGTGGTAAAATGGAAAACCCTCAGTAAAAACATTAAAAATGTCCAAGTAACAAGAAAAATATATATTTAATGAATACGAAGACACAAATTCTCAATGGCTGATCAATTAATGTTTGTATTATCCACAGTATATTACATGTAATCCATAGTTTTAATGGAATAGGTTTCCATACTTCGGTAATTCCAGTCCAGTTTAAATGTCTGCCAACAATGACTAAAACAGTAAAATGTTACTGCAATAGACATAATTCAGCAGGAAACTCACCATAGTTATGAATTAAAAGGTCCATGATATCCATATGGGAATGGAGGGCTGCTATATGCAGTGGTGTGTAACCCTGGGAAAACAATAATCATCATCAATCTATTTTAAGTTGTATTTTCTAGAACATGGTCCAAGTAACACAAAAATGCTTTGTTAGAACAAATGGAAAACCTTTTATTCAACTATTAAGCCGATGACAATTTGGATACACTTAGGGAGAATTTAGCATGGCCAATGCACCTAACCAGCATGCCTTTTGGACTGTGGGAGGAAACCGGAGCACCCAGAGGAAACTCACGCAGACACGGGGAGAACGTGCAGATTCTGCAAAGATAGTGACCCAAGCCAGGAATCTAACCTAGGATCCTGGCGCTGTGAGGCAGCAATGCTAATCACTGTGCCACCTCCAATGATGAATGTGTTTAAAATGCATCATGATAAAAGCATGGACACTGCCTCTTATTTCTCCCTCACTGGAAACAAAAATTGCTCAAAGTTTTTTCCATGAAAGATATGTATACCAACAAAACTTATCTGGTTGAATGTTAACCAAGAAATATAAACAGGTAAAAAGGTTTCAAACATTGCAGCAATCCTATCTCTACACGGGTCTATGAAATAATGCACTTTACGTAGACAGGAAAATAGATATTAGCAAACAATAAGTTTAATATTAGTTCAGAAATTGCAAAGAAAAATGCAATAACTTTAACAGTCAATGTAAAATAAAAAATAAAAAAAACATGCAATACTCACTCCCTTGCAACAGAAGCAGACGGCAAGACAATCACCAAAAGCAAGGAGGGGAAAAAAAAGTTTAATCAAACAAAGTGCTTTTTCAAGATTTAATTTGCAACAATTAACATTTTTCTAGAGACAGCTTTCCCCCATATTGAAGATACTCTCTTCAAGTGAATCCCTCGTCAATCCCTTCCAATGCCCAATTCACAGTAGTAACATCAAGCTGATTGGAGATAAAGGTGTGAGAAGAGGAAATGGGTAAATATATTTCAGTCTGATTTACAGAATGGTAACGATCTTCATTCAGTGCTATTATAACGTAGAACTTGGCCAAAAAGCTTTGTTGAAAATAAATTTGGAAGTGATTTGAGAAGGAGGAATATTAAAAATACGGGCAGTGAGCAGGAGGTTGGAATTCGAACTAGGCAGAGCAAAGTATAGGCATAGACTTTTTAGTTTAAAGGTGTGTTTCTATGCTGTAACATTATATGATTCTAGAGCACAACCCCATCTAGCAGCATTGTTCAATTAATGTTGACCAGTACTCATCTCTCTGTACAACATATGTTGCTGCCCAGTAACATGGAATCGATTATCAGCAAACCTGTAGCAAACGTCATGATCATTAATTGTATGTTGTTACTGTATATTTCTCCTTGCATTTCACCTCTAAAAGTGAAATTGTAACAGATTTTAAATATTTAAGAGATAATTTCACCAAGGAAAGGACCAAGGTGGGGGGAATTTGGCTGTCAAAAAGGATCTCCACAACACTGTTAAGAACACAAGAAATAGGAGTAGACAATTATGGCTGAATTAGGACTTCAACTCCACTTTCTTGCCCACTCTCCATTTCCCTTGATTCACTGACACACCAAAAATCAATTTATTCCAGCCTTAGAAGTACTTAACGATAGAGCATACACAACCCTCTGGTGTAGAGCATATCAAAGATTCACAACCCATTGAGCGAAGTAATTTCTCCTCATCACGGTCCTGAACAATTGGGTCCTTATCCTAAGACTGTGCCCCAGTGTTTTAAAACATTCCCCGACCAATGGAAACAATCTCTCAGCATCAACCCTACCTAGCCCCTTCAGAATCTTGAGATAAAAGCAAAATACTGCAGATGCTGGAATCTGAAACAAAAACAGAAAATGCTGGAAAATCTCAGCAGGTCTGATAGCATCTGTGGGGAGAGATTAGAGCCAACGTTTCAATCTAGATGACCCTTCGTCAGAGCTAAGAAAAAGGGTCACCTAGACTCAAAATGTTGGCACTATTCTCTCTCCACAGATGCTGTCAGACCTGCTGAGATTTTCCAGCATTTTCGGTTTTCCCTTCAGAATCTTCTAGGTTTTAATAAGATTGTCTTTCATTCTTCGAAGCACCAAAGAATACAAGACCATTTTACTCAGCCTCTCTTCACAGGACAGCTCCCTCTTCCCAGGAACCAATTTAGTGAACCTTCGCTGTGCTGCCTCCAATGCAAATATATGTTGCAAATCAATCGCCAAAATCTTGCTGCCATTCAACGGGAAACCACACCAACAAGGTCCTATCACCAGCAAGCAGCGCTAGGGAAAAAAATCCTGCCCATTGTAGTTTTCCAGCTGAGTAACCAGGCAATCCTTCTGAGTGCAATGGAAACTCAACCAAGGATGGCAAAATGCAAATTACCATTTGAGGTTGGCTTTGGATAGAGATCTAATGGAGATGTCAAAGCTATATAGTCACAGTTACAAAACTGTCCTAAATTTGCAACTTGGTAAATATCTGAGCAATTACTGTGACGAACCAATGTTTAGCGCAAATACTGCTAGGACTAGAAAAACTACAGATCATGACATACTAATGTAGCACAAGTGGGGACACACAATAGGACTGCACGAGGCCTGACCTGCCACAAGGAAGACTTAATTATTCATTCTGAACTTGTTATGGTTTCAATATTTCAGCTTCCACCCGATTGCAACTCACCGCACTTTTCAGGTTTCCTGCTCCAAAAGTCTTCATTAAATTCCACTTGATGTTTCTCCTTGTGGGGGAATTTGGAACTATGGGATGTGGGGGAATTTGGAACTATGGGATGAGGAGAAATTTCTCCTCTCAAAGGGGTGTGAATCTGTGGAATTCTCCATCCCAGAAAATTGTGGAGGCTGAGTCACTAATCATATTCAAGGCTGAGATAGACAGATTCTTGAACTATAGGGGAATTAAAGGTTCTGAAGAACAGACAGGAAAGTGAGGTTGAGGCCAAGATCAGATCAGCAGAACAGGTTCGTGGGGCCGTATGGCATACTCCTGCTCCTACTGCTTATGTTCTTATGTTCAAATAGCAGGTGAGGCTGGAATCAAGCTAGGCGAGGATATTCCCTACCGCTGAATAACCTGTTGAATAATGTCCAAGAGTGAGGTGCCAGAGGGTGACCATGTAAGTGAAGCCATACCGAAACAAGGATTCGATAATTTTAGGGGAAAAGAAGCAAACTGACAGAGGGAATTTGCAAGATAAAATCTAAAATAATGCCTCAAAGTAATGGCAATCATATTACGTGCTCTGTATTTAATTTATCATGTAGTATGTATACTGAACATAATTAGGTTTTTCTTTGTAACAGAAAATAATTTTCAAAACAATGTTGTTAAAACAAACTTAAACTTACATGCTGTGTTTATTCATCAGTTGGCAGGAAGCAATAAAAGAAAAATGTGTTATTCATTTTAATTTCAATTTAACTACAATTTTATACAACATTGAAACAACAAAAAGATGGATTAAATATCCTAGATCAGAAGAGATCTTTATGCCACATTTGTCCAGTATTCAACACAACTGTGTTCCATCTGGCTCAGCTGCGATTGCCCCCATGAAGGTGGCAAGGGTTCAACTAATTAACCAACCTCCTTCAGTATGTCACTTGTAACTGCAAGCATTTCAGCACTTAAATTTCCCATCTGAAAGGGGCAAAGGAGTGGCTCAAATAGTAGCAAAAGCTGTCATCAGGCAGAAAGAGCGGCGAGAAACTGAGGACACCCTGGACAGAATAAACAATTGGCCATCTGATAGTCACTCATTTTCTCACTTCAAACTTCTAAGCTATCATTCTGTCACATCCTTCTCATCTCTTATCAGTAATACCATAGCCAGGGCATATCCGACATTGCTTTTCCTGTTTCTTTAAGCTCACTATAAAATGTCCTATATATTGTACAATCTTAATTCGGTTGGAAGTTCATGCCCATTTTTCTCCATGGCTTGAATCCCTCTAATTAAGTTTCTGCCCCTGCCACGTACCAAAAAGGCTTGTCTCAAACAGAAATTACATCCAACATGATTAAAAGGTAAACTGTCCCTCCTCATCCTGTCTGCAATCTTTGACATGGTCGATCATACCATTCTTCTCAATGCCTTTCCACAGTTGACAGCAGGACTGCACCTCCTGGTTTCATTCTTATCTATCTTATCGCAACCAAAGTATCTTTTCCTGGTCCCGCAGTGTTACCAAGGGTCTATTCTTCACATCCTCCCGACTGCTCATCCACATGCGCCCCCTTGTCAACATCTGAAACCACAGCATGGGGGTTTCACAACTATGTTGACAACACCCCACCATTCTACCTCATCACTATCTCTCTCAATTCCTCCACTGTTATCATATCATCCAATTCCTTGTGTGAAATCCAATAATGGGTGAGCATAAATTTTTTCCAATTCAATATTGTAAAGACCAAAGCCATTGTTTTTGGTTCCAGTTACAAATTCCATTCCCTAGCCACTGGCTCAATTCCTCCCTCTGACAACTGTCTGAAGCTAAACTAGAGCTTTTGCAACCTTGGTGTCACATTTGATCACAAAATGCGTTCCCCATCAGATATCTGCATTTTCACGAAGACTGTGTTTTCACCTCTGTAGCATTGCTCGAGCTCGTTCCACTTGAGCACCCCTGTCGAAACCCTCATCCATGTCTTTTACCACCTCTGGACGTGATTATTCCAATCCACTCCTGGGTAGCTTCCCACATTCCTGTGAAAATTTTAGGTCATCCAAAAACCTTCTGCCTATGCTCTTACTTGCATCAAGTCCCATTCACCCGTCAACCCTATGGTCATTGACCTACATTGGCTCTTGGTCAAGCAACACATCAACTTTAAAATTCTCATGCTTGTTGTCAAATTCCTCTATGGCCTTGCCCTCCCCTGTAATCTTCTCCAAACCCACAAACCTCAGACAGTCATGTACAATTAATTCTACTTCTTGAACATCCCTGATGTTAACTGCTCCATCACTGGTGGCTGCACCTTAAACTGCACAAGCTCTAGAATCCTCTCTCTACCTCTTGAGAGTTCGTAAAACCTCTTTGACCAATCTTTTGGCTATCTGCATTACTGTTCATTTTTTTGTTTTGGTGTCAGACCTTGCTTTTTAACATTCCTGTGAAATGCATTAGGCACTTTAACATAAAAGGTACAAAATACAGGTTGTTGTTGTTGAGGATGCAGTATCCTGAATTAACTCATTCTTACACAAAACATTACAACTGCTGACATTTTTACTTCCTTCAGTCTTCCTCTTACAATCTTTAGCTTTGCAAAGATCAAACTGTATTAGATAAATCACTATTTATCTTTTCACTCTTTTTAAATGTAGTGTTGGTTTGCAGTATGGAACCTTGACCTTTCATAAAGGTTTCTTAATTGAAAAATCTTTCAGATCTATCCTCAATTCCTTGGGACAATACAAACAAGACACTAGCCCAGATTTTGCAGTCAGCGGCAAAGTTAGCAGTTTGTCATTGATGTTGAAGAAAACTATCCATCAAGTGCAAGTAATCACACTGCTGTGAATTTATCCATATCCTGATGTCAGTTTGAAACTGATGCCACGTTAAGTGATTCGCCAGGTATCCAGCAAGTACTATCATCAAGCATGGTAAACAGCCAATCAAGGCGGAGCATTCTCTCAGACAGTAAACCAAGAAGAAATGAATTTTTCATTTTTAGAAATTTACAGAGTGAAATAAACGATTTGGACAAAAGGTAGAAGTTAAAATATTAAGTTTAAAAATATCAAAAATGAAATCCTATAAAGTAGGTCGAGAACATTCAGTAATAATTACAAACATACTACATAGACCACTAGAACGCAGTTACATCTCATTCAATAAGGTGCAACACTGAGGTTTCATAGTGAGACCAATAGCATAAAAAATGAGTTACATCAGTAATTTCTAATTGATTGCCTTCTATTGGGCTTCAACATTGTAACAATAAGGATGCGTAGAATCACAGAGCAACTTCTGGATTTCTGTTTAAACGTACATATGTAAACTCCATAAAATTACTGTCAATGTCAGTGGAATATTGATGGTGAACAGAGTTACACCATCATTACTACCACAATATCAGAGCTAGTATCTCAGCTTTGTTGCATAAGCATCTAGAAAGAATAAAGAACAATGGCACACAACTGGAAAAGTCTTTGAAACAGTTACAAGCAGTGACACTTCCTACCTTATTGTGTGCAACACTGTAGTTTGCTATCCATATACTAGCATAAAGTTTCTTTTTTTGGTACTTGGTAAATTTTACTTCAAACGGAAGTTTCCCCATCATTGTGTGCAAGCCTTCCTGCACAGTGATGTGCTTTACTGTATTAGTTTAAAATTAGAAGCATTTTTCATCTTCTGCCACCATTTAAGTTTATTGTGAAGTTTAAGTCCAATTTTAAGTCTAATTTTGTTCTGTCACTCACTCTCTTTTCTCACCTGTCTAAATGCCCAAATATGTATTCTGCACATCATCCACCCTCTTCCTCCATCTGATGTTCCTGTATGTGCAATGCTATCTAATTCCCTGTAAAACATTCTACAGTTTATTATAGGCTATCTAATGACCCCTCTTATTTTGCTATAAATAGCTCTGTATTTGCCCACTTATTTCCCTTGCTGTGTCTACCCATTTAATGACATCTATGCCTGTCTGCATACTGCTGCATATACTTGATTCGCATGCTGACTGTGTATTCCACAACTGACATGACATTTCCAATTTAACATGTTTGTGCTGTAGCACATGTGCAAATCATTTTAATCATATACAGAAGTGTGTAATTATAGATAATGTAAATAATGTTGTCATTTTAGTGATATACATCTTAAATAGTATTATTTTATTGAAATAGGATTCAAGTGTGCTCATGATTTGAATTATACAGTGTAATTTTGGGTATGCATACAATGTAAATATAGATGTAGTTTTATATTATATGCACAATATAGTAGACAGTTCATGTTAAAATCTTTAAATTCAGTGATTGATATTGACCGCATTTTCCAACCTTGCTCATGACATGCAACCAGCTATACCAAGTAATTTTTCAACCATTTTCCATCACCATAGAACTTGATGACAAAGGCACTGCTAATAGCATTCCTGCTATTTTAGGTATTTCAATAAGCTTTGCATGCCTTGTTAAATGTGTTTTCTTCAAGAAACTGCTTTAAAAGCTCTGCTAATTTCACCCCAAATTTAAGTTTTTATTAAGCATCTTTCAGCTTGTGCTGCTATTCACCTGGTATGTAACAGCGAGCTATGGTCAGACATTGCCACTGTTTTTATTGAGAATGTGCTATAAACTGGCTCAGTAACGGAGTTACAGCACATTCATGCATTTGCCTATTGTAAGGATGTTGACAGTACACCTATATGAACAAGGCTGAGCTGAAAGATGGCATCACAATGCAATTTTGGGCCAAGTGAATCCTTTGGGTAAAGAAATCTTTTCTGAATTTCTGAAACTTCTTTATCCAAAGAATGATGAGGATATGAAACTTGCCACAGGGAATGACTGAAGTGAATAATATAAATGTATTTAAGGGGAAACTGAAAATGCACACAAAGGAGAGGGGAATAGAGGGGTAAAATGATAGACTTGGAGGAGGAAAGGTGGGAGGAGAGTTGGTGGAGCACAATTACAATGAACTGGTTGGCCGGAATGGCCAGTTTCTGTGCCATATATCATATGTACTCCTACATAAAGTAATCTTTCAAATTACAGGTAGTGACGTGGCCTGAATCGAGGAAAGGATTCCCTTGAAAAATGTGAGATTCAGTTGTAACGTAGTAGAACAAGTCAAGCCTTTAAAACATGTACATGATATTGTTTCATCTTTGAAGATTGCAGCAGTCCCTCAAAATCTGTGTGCGACTCTGGGGGGGTGTGTGTAAGTAAATAATGCTAAAGGCAGCAAAGATAATCTTGGGAACTATACAGTGACTGCCTGTGGATATTACTGCTAGAATGCTAATTTCTGAAAGTTTAATATCTAGTGCCAACCTTCCTTGACACCTGAGAGTATTGGGAAACCTGACAAAGAAACACAAAAGAATCTAGGCAAGCAAATAACAATTAACAGAATTCTGATACTTTCTAACTTACTCAGCAGAGATGCAGGAGATTTTCTCTCAAACTTTTGGCAGAATGGGAAATGAAATTAAAATAGGGAGAAAATTAATGCACAAATCCTGAGACTTTATGCAAAGCAGTAACAGAACACGAATGTAGCCCCTTCCCCTGTACTGAGCTGCTGAGCAAAGTAGACTGTTTTTTTATGGCTTGTGAACAATGAGAATGAAAAAAAAAAGAAATGTCAATTCGAGTGTCAGAGACAGCCATCAGTGGTTAAGCATGGTTATGAGCTGCACTGTATCGAGAAAGAGTGGTATGGGGAGTAAAGGAGCTGAAAACTTAAATAAAAATAATTTTTTGCATTAATGTATTTACACAAAATTTCAAAAGAGTCAAATAATAGTGAAGTTATCATACATTTCTTAAGGATTAACTTTCACATCACAGGTGTGCAACTGAAATACATTTGTTATTTTGTTTTATTGAAAGGAATGTTAGGAAACAGTCATGATAGATAGATAGATACCCTACAGTGCAGAAAGAGGCCCTTCGGCCCATTGAGTCTGCACCAACCACAATCCCACCCAGGCCCTTTCCCCATATCCCACCCACTAATCCCTCTAACCTAGACATCTCAGGACTCGAAGGGGCAATTTTAGCATGGCCAATCAACCTAACCTGCACATCTTTGAATCATAGCTGGTCTTTAAATACTGATGTGTCATACAATTGTGAACTTGAGAGTGATATCATTCTTTTAGGGGAAACAAGAAAGCATGTCTATTTTTCTCTATGATTAACAACCCAGTAAAGAATTACATTCTCAGAAATGACAAGTTGAAAGTCTGCTGCTTTTATGGTTTCAACAACAACAGCAACATATTTATTTATATGGTACCTTTAATGTAATAAATCGTTCCAAGAGGTTTCACAGGAGCATTAAAAAACAAAACACTGAACCATAATAAGGAGATGCTAAGCCAGATAACCAAGAGCCTGATCAAAGAGATAAGTGCCTTCAAGGAGGAAAGTGGAGAGGTGGAGAACTATGAATTTTAGACACAAAAGTTCCTATTCAGCAGTAAAAGTACAACAATTAATTAAAAAAGTAACTCACTGCTCGGAGATTGATATCTACACCCGCATTTATTAGCATGCGTGCCATGTTTTCTTTGCCATGTTTTGCTGCCCAGTGTAAAGCCGTCTGCCAAAGAAATTATACACAAAAACATGTAAATTAGATGTTTTAACTGAAAAATGATTCTAAATCAAAAGGTTTACCCAAGTTCTTTTAAGCTTCACCCCTCTCCTAGATAAAATGATCCACATTATTACAGATGGACCTAACTATCTGGTTGGTCTGCCCTCAATTCATGGCACTGACTTGGACAGTTACAGACCACCTTCAGTTAGTTTTGCTATGCTTCATGTTGTGATACACAACCCTTTTCTGATTAAAAAAAACCCTTTACTGGGACAGCTGAAGGTCAACATTTAACGAGGCAGGTACAGTGTTTCACTCAATAACCAATTATCTTCATTTCTAAAGGATGCATTTACCTATTTTGCAGCAATCAAACTATAAATTAATAATGCAGGCACCAGAATCAGATGTACATTAGTTACAGTCAGCTGTCCACAATGATGTCAAATTGTGGAATATATTCTTGAGACATAATATTGCAATTGCAGAATTATTGGCATGTCCTGAATGCGTTTTATCTATGTTAACACTTTAGCCTGCAAGTCCATGCAGTCATGGGGAGGTTTGACTACTTTGCTCAGGGAATTTCCATAGCTTTAGCTAAACACCTTCAAAACAGTTTGAAAAAAAAAGCAACTAAGATTTTGCTGCTGCATGCTTGGTGTATTATTCACTGTGGTTGAACTAAATTTGACAGGGATATGAGTTGAAAAAAGGATGTGCAGGTTAAGTTGATTGGCCATGCTAAATTGCCCCTTAGTGTCAGGTGAACTAGCTAGTAGGGTAAATACATGGAGTTGAGGGGATAGGGGCTGGGTGGGATTGTGGTCAGTGCAAACTTGATGGGCCGAATGGCCTCCTTCTGCACAGTAGGATTCTATGAAGGAAAGTCAAGGTGCATTAAGAAAGCTGAAAGTTAAAAAGCTCCTGAATGCTACCAGTTTTTCGCTAATTTGTAAACGCAAGGGCAATTCTGAAGATGCAGGACTATAATTTTCTTGCTGTTCAATATAACAAAGGCATTCTTATCCTGAGCTGGGAGAAGGGAAAATGATTTTAAAAAACCCCTATCCTTCCGGGGACCATATCCGTCTATTCCCATCCTATTCATGTATTTGTCCAGATGCTCCTTAAAAGTCACTATCGTATCTGCTTCCACTACCTCCCCCGGCAACGAGTTCCAGGCACCCACCACCCTCTGTGTAAAAAAATTGCCTCATACATCTCCTTTAAACCTTGCCTCTCGCACCATTTCATGCAAAAAAACTATCTACAGTTATTTTCAAACAATAGAAAGGCACTAATTTAAATTGTTAGTGTGTTCCTATTCTTGACATCTGGAGCAGATTTGAAGCTCCTTTTAAAAATTAGGTACCAGCTTCAACATAGTGCTGGCACTTTCAGCCCCACTCCAAAACACTGAGCACATTATCCAGACTGATATGAGAGTGCAGTTTTGAGAGAGTGCTGCACTGTTGGTGGTACAGTCTTTCAGATGAAAAGATAAACTGCCCTCTCAGATGGGAGTAAAAGAGATTGACTGATGCTGATTCATTCTGTCCTTTCTGCCATCTGGTCATTTTTTTGCCCTCTGTTTATTCAATTGGTCTTGACTGCTCATCTCCAGGCAATCCAGTCAGCATCCAGCACTTCCAGGAATGTGGACACCGGTCCTAGTCAATTTGAAGTCTTGCTTGCAAACAGTCTTGTTTCACAGACACTGGCAACTTGCTGGTCTCATGCAGGCTGTCTTGCAATAGAGAATGTTTTTGGGGGTGTGGTCGTAATCCATTCAGCTCACATGACCTAGCCAAAGTCACTGCTGACTCGAGGGAAAACGTGCTGGGGTCGCTGAATACTGGCGTGCTTTCAGCACTTTGCTGCCAGGAGATGCCCAATATTTGTCTGAGACAGCAAAGGTGGTATGTATACCTTTTAATTAACACCACTAAAAAGGTTCTAGTCATTAAGACAGTACTGTCTGCTGCATATTCTACATTACAACAGTACAACATAGTTCAATGAATTCATACAGGAATTAGCTGAATCACAGACTGAAATAACCCAAAGTTTGATCCCTAATCCGCTGGGTTCATTGCCTTACACTTCTGCCCCATCAACCCGACTCTGGATTGAAAAAGTAATCAAGAGTAATGGTCCTTTAAGGAATGGATGCGGGTATGTGAGAGAGGGTTGGGCTTGGTGGCAATGTCCCACTTACTTGAATAATGTTTTGACACTATGTGTTAAAAGGTTCAAACATGAACAATCCTAGATTTAGCAAGGTATCTTAGGGAGCATATGGAACTGTATCCCAGTATGGAGTTAATCATCAGCAAAGAAAGAAAATGTCAATACCAACAATAATCAGCAGCAATGAAAAGAACAACATTTGCAAAGCCAATATACATTCCCTTTCATCAAAAAATTAATGTATTTGCTCTTTTTAAAAGTCAACATACCTGTTATTTCCAGTATTTACAGTTTATAAATCAAAGTATTCACATCCAATGCCCTTATTTGCATTGTAACAGATGGACAAAGGCAGGTTACAGGTATTTACTGAATAGGAATTGTATTTGCTATGAAATAAAATACAACTCCCAAGGCAAATTTGCCAATAAAAAAACCATGTTTAACACAGTTCTAATTCTGCTAAACCTGAGGAGATGAATATTCTTTAGAATTGCAAATTGCTAAAAGCAAATATTTTTAAAAGACTTTATCTTCAAATAGACCCACAGTTTAAGTGCTATGCTGAAATGACATGATCCTTTTTAATATGGATCATGGATATGTCCTTGATGATCCGAAGAAATGTGTCAGCCTAATACTACCTGATCAGCGTATTTTTTCCCTGGAGCCCCAGTGCTTGCAGCATACCGTCTGTTTAATTCTGGAAAATTTGCTGAATTTGCCAGCTGCACGAGGAGTGTATGTACGACATTTCCTGCCCATTTGGCCAAGCTAATTGCAAAACAACAAACCAAACGTGCCTCAAACGAAGCCAAGGTGTAAGTGCCTGTCAGGGCTGATGATTGATGATGTTTGCTGCGACCCATCGGCTGTGCTGAACAGGGGCCTAGTTATGCTTTCACCAAAATCTTACTCAGTGGGAATGTCACAACTGAAGCTTAATATTTATGTTAAAAATGATTTTAGTGAAAGAAAGAAAACCAGAGTAATTGCAATGGGCTCATTAGACACCTGGGAGAAGAAACTTCCACTAGAAGCCAATTTATTTTCATGAAACAGTATTATTACCACCTCATTATAATTGAGCCGCTTTTCTGATTGTGTCCTCATAATCTAAACATTCAATTTAGACAATGCATGCCTAGTTTTGGATAGTAATTTGTAGCAGTTTGTGCAGAGGTGCAGGAGCTCTGATGTGTGTGGCAAAGACATTACTAAGACTGGCATTTTTCTGACGAATGCATAGATTTATTTATCTGCAGATTTTTTTTGGTATGCACATATTAAACACGTACATAAATAAAAGTCATCAGTTCTAAAAGTGATATTCTCTTCTCATTGTAGTCTTTGAGGCTTTCCCTTGCACACTTGAAAGATTTACGTGAATAACGCCTAATTTCCATCAGCCCACCTGCCAGAGTCAACAGCAAGGTGGCTCCACACTTCGTGTGGGGAGGCAGTGGTGGGCAAGAGAGACAAGTTGACCAGGCTATTCATTGACCACCTTGTGGCTAGTTATAGACTTGACACTGACAGAAATTTAAAAATTTTAAATAATTCCACAAGTACACATTTGGGGGGAGAAGTGAGGGTTGGTGTGTGGGGTGCTGTGCTTTCAGGAAACATTAGAATATGGGTCAGGTAATTGGAGAATGAAAAATGAATTGATGAAAATAATGCATTCTCAGATTGGAGAAATACACAAATCTTATAAACTTTTCACTCACTGTAAAGTATTTTCCAGAAAAAATTCTGAAATATACTTTCAGGCCCAATAAACTAAAACCATTTCCATCATGTTTTTGCAAATTTCTCCTTGCTATTCAGCTTTGTAAATTACCAATACTCGAGAGGGAAGCGGTAGCTTAGTGGTGGAAAGCAGACATGGGTTCAACTCCACCATGGCAGCTGTTGGGATCAATCAATAAATCTGTAATTTAAAAAAAGTCTAAATGGTGACCAAAAACCATTGCTGACCATCATAAAAACCCATCTGGTTCATTCATGTCCTTTGGGGAAGGAAATCTTCCATCCTTACCTGGTCTGGCCTAAATGTGACTCCAGACCCACAGCAATGTGGTTGATTCTTAAATGCTCTCTGAAATGGCCTAGCAAACCACTCAGTTGCATCAAACTGTGACAAAGTTTAAAAGGAATGAAACCAGACAGACCACCTGGCATAGAACTAGGCACTGGAAATGACAACATCGAACCCAGTTTCAACCCTGCAAAGTCTCCCTTGTTAAAATCTGGGGGCTTGTGTTAAAATTGTAAGAGCTGCCTCAGACTAGTCAAACAACAGCCTGACATAGTTATACTCACAGACAACGTCCCAGACACCATCAGATGTCCCACTGGCAGAAAAGACTCAGAGATGGCCGCACAGTGCTAAACAGTCAGGAGAGAGTGTTCTTGACATTGACTCTGGACCTCATTAAGTCTCATGGCATTAGTTTAAACAAGGGCAAAGAAACCTCTTACTGGTTATCACCTATTGACCCATCTCAACTGATCAAAGAGAAGTCCTCCATCTTGAACGCCACTTGGAGGAAGCACGGAGGAAGACAAAAGGCACAGAATGTACTCTAGGTGGGGGGCTTCAATGTCTGTCATAAAGGACATAGCTGCTAGACTCGGTCTTTGACAGGTGGTGAAGGAACCAACAAAAGGGAAAAAAAGCATACTTGACCTCATCCTCACTAATCTACCTGTTGCAGATGCATCTGTCTATGGCAGTATCGGTAGGAGTAACCACAGCACAGTCCTTATGGAGACAAAGTCCTGTGTTCACATTGAAGATACGATCCATCCTGTTGTGTGGAACTACCACTGTGCTAATTGGGATAAATAATCGAACAAATCTAGCAACTCAAAACTGAGCATCCATGAGGAACTGGGGGCCACCAACAGTAGAACTGTATGCAACCAAAATCTGAAACCTAATGTCCTGGCATATCTCCTACTCTACCATCATCATCAAGCCAGAAGATCAACCCTGGTTCCATGACGTATTCAGGAGGGCATGCCAGGAGCAGCACCAGGCATACCTAAAAATGAGGTGTCAACCTGATGAAGCTATAACACAGGACTAATTGCATGCCAAAAGGAAGCAGCAGCATGCAATAGACAGAGCTAAGCGATTCCACAACTAATAGATCATCTAAGCTCTGTAGCCCTGCCACATCCAATCGTGAACAGTGGACAATTAAACAACCCACTGGATGAGGTACCACAAATATCCCCATCCTCAATGATGGGGGGAGCCTAGCACATCAGTGCAAAAGTCGAGGCTGAAGCATTTGCAGCCATCTTCAACCAGAAATGCCAAGTGGATAATCCATCTCGGCCTCTTCTTGGGTCCCCAGCATCACAAGTGTCAATTTGCTCCACATGATATCAAGTGGCAATAATCTGCTCATTGATGCTCAGGTTGGGTTCTGAGAGAGCCACTCAGCTCCTGACCTCATTACAGCCTGGATTCAAACACAGACAAAAGAGCTGATCACAAAAGGGGAGGTGAGAATGACTGCCCTTGACATTACTCGACAGAGTGTGGCATCAAAGAACCCTAGCAAAACTGATTGGAGTCATATCTTGCATAAAGTTGGTTGTAGTTGTTGCAGGTCAATCATCTCAGTGCCGGGACTTTTTTGCAGGATATCCTCAGGGTAGTGCCCTAGGCCCAACCACCTTCAGCTGTTTCATCAATGACCTTCCATTCATCAGAAGGTCAGCAGTGGATGATTGTACCATGTTCAGCACCATTCGCAACTCTTCAGATACTGAAGCAGTCCATGTCCATATGTAGCAAGACCTGGACAATATTCTGGCTTGGGTTGATAAGTGGCAAGTAACCTACAGGCCACACAAGTGCCAGGTAACAAACATCTCCAACAAGAGAGAATCTAGCTATCTCACCTTGACATTCAATGACATTACAATGGCCGAATTCCCCAAATCAAAGGTTATTGGGGGTGGTTGGGAAATGTGGAACTCAAACACAAACAGATCAGCCATGATCTTGAATAGCAGAGCAGGCTTGATGGGGCTGAATGGCCTACTTCTGCTCCTGCTTTGTATGTTCCTATGACAGAACCTTCAAACTCATGCCCTCTTCCAGCCAGAAGGACCAACTGATCCATTTTATTTAAAGGCACCTCTGAATGCTTCAAACTCTCAAAATGGCATGAAAAATTTGGTCTATTTGGTTTGTATGATTGTACGCATATCTATCTGAGGAATAGAATTACATGGATGGCAAGATTTTGCTTTTATATTCTTCACATGTCGAATGTTGGGCAGTTAACGGGACTTTACAATTCCACACCAAAAGGATCAGTTAATCTGAACCTGCGCCATTCCTTCAGTTTCCATGAAAAATGGAAATTGGCCATTTAACCTAGAGTCTGTTCCACCATTCTTCAAGATCATGGCTATCTCCATTGGCATGCCTTTGCACTATATCCCTTCGTACCTACTGATTGACAACAATCCCATTTGAAAATTAACTGATTTATCAACTGCCATTTATGAAGGAGAGTTCCAAACAACTTCAACCCTTTGCATACAGGAGCCTTTGCTAAATTTCATTCTTGAAAGGCATGTCTCTAATTTTAAACGAAGTCCCCTAGTCCCAGACTGACTAACCAGCAGAAGTAGTTTCTCTCCATCTATCCACCAGTTGCTCTAATATCTTGTAAACTTCAATTAACCCCTTAATCTTGTAAAATTCCAGGGATTGCAATACGCAAGCTTCAAAACTTTAAGGTTAGATTTCTGGCTCAATAGTCCAACTGACTTGCTTAAAAATTATTGCCAAAGATCACACCTTTGATCAAGGTGAAAATATATAGATTCTTTCACTCAAAGAAATGTGAATACTGTAATTAATTTCTGAAGACATTTGCTTGTCACTTGAACCTGAAGAGGGTAATATCCTAACTATGTTAGGAGATTTGGGATTTCGACAAAAAGAAAATAACGTAGATTGCACAGATTCAAAATAACATACAACAGGTTGATTGAAAGAGATGTTCTCTGCACTGTAGAGCACAAATTGAAACTAAAACAGCAGCCTGTGCAACACCCTAATGCCATCACCATCAAATGTGATCAACTCAAAGCAAATATGCAACTATTTAAGTATACAACAGAGAAAAATCTGCTTCGACACTTGCTCATGTGGAAGCATAGGTAACAGGTTTCTAAGCACATTACCTGAAAAACAAACCTCTCAATTTTTGAAAAACAAGTGCAGTTTGAGGTCAAAAACAGATAGGAACAAAAAGGAAAGAAATCCTGTTTACTTGGCAGTTTACTCTGACAAATTCAGAATTGCTTCTACACCTGACAATTTGCTGGGATTCAAGAGGTTGCCAGTCCTAACAGATAGGTAAAACTATTTGCTACAAGCATTGTCCCTTTGCTGCTTTATTATCTCACTGAAAGAAGAACTCCATAAAAACTTGGTTATAAATCAGTAGATTTATATTACATTTCCTTGATTTTTAGATTTCAGTTTCAAGCAGGTCACTGTAGCATTAACGTCAAAATTTATCCGATTAACATTGGACTCCAAATTTTCCTAAACTTCCCCCACTATGCAGAGTCAATCCTGAATTTCCAAATTGGCTTGCGTCACAATGCAAAGGGGCAGAGAGTCCTAGTAAACTGCTTGCTGTAAATCCTTTTGTCTTGTAGTTTCATACATTATTGTTGAATTACTGAATCGCTGATGGTTTCACTTGACAGACCGTAGATGCAATTTAGTGATTTGTTGAAGAATTTAAATTGGCTTCACAACTGGCCAAACAAATAATATGAAATTTAATGCCAACAATTATAGACAATGGCAAGATCTGAGATATTAAGCATACAAAGAATAATAATAAAATGATACTTAAAGGATCTGGAATAATATTAGATGTAACAATTTTGCTGTTCAATTGTTCAATGTGGCGATACAAATAGCGAAACATAAAGGTGAACATAGTATTGGAACATGCGGCCAGAACAGCAAAATATATAGAAATTATGCCGTAAATTACAAAATGATATTTACACCACATCTGGAAGTCACAAAGCTACAAAAAAGATGTACCGGTGAAAAATGAACATTGCATTTGAAGGTTGAAGACATTTTGGGCATTTAAACTGCAGTTGAATGCTAGGCTAAGAGTACAACAGAAATTAGCTTTAATGGACTGTAAAAACTGCTCAAATAAAAAAGATGTGGAGATGCCGGCGTTGGACTGGGGTAAACACACCAAGAAGTTTAACAACACCAGGTTAAAGTCCAACAGGTTTATTTGGCTTTTGCTACCAAATAAACCTGTTGAACCTTAACCTGGTGTTGTTAAACTTCTTACCAAATAAAAAAGGACAGTGTTTCGTCTTTTCTGATCATCTCCCTTCATTAACTATAATATATCTTAATTTGGGGCAAAATAATACTTACAAACTATTGTGAAGCACCATAAATTCAAGCGTTGAAGAGATGATCCATAATTCATAGATGAGAAGCAAATTGCAATTGATATGGGAGAATAGAACAAAACATGAGTATCAAAATGAGCACAACATTCAAAAATATATATTTCAATATTTGCTCTATATTTAAGTTTTTAAGTGTAGAAAAAGTCTGTGTTGCACAAAATGCACCAGTTAACAACTCGTATTTTCAAAATTTAATTGCATACAGGCTCTAACTCACAGAGCAATCAACTGAAAGATCATCAAAAATAGCAGTACACAGGCAAGGGGTAATTGTACTAGTTAGTACTCTTGGAACATAGCCTTGCCTGCCAGGAGTGTATATTGGGAATTCTGGCATTATCTAAGTTCCTGACTTGTGCCCCCATCAGGGAAAGAGTCTGTGCTTTCAGCCCAAACTTAAAAAAGATAGCCTAATATTTAGATTGAACATCATTAGACAAGTATAAAGATGAGTTCGTCACACAGTAAATGGTTTTAAAAATAAGTTGGGAACGGATAGTTGCACAGAAAACAATAACATTTGTATTTTCTCTTTATGTAACTCTCACATATTTAAAGTTTATTTATCAGTGTCACAAGTAGGCTTACATTAACACTGCAATGAAGTTACTGTGAAAATTTTGTTTTCAGTGTCATTTATTCATACATCCTTCTCTCTTGGCGGCTTAGAATACATGTTCCTCTCGTTTCTTTCTGCCCATCTTCAAATTTTCCAATTCCTTTTGAAAGTCTGCCCTTTGCTTCGTAACTTTTCTTTAATGTGACTTCCACCTGTGGCCTTTAGTCCTTTTCTGAGCACCTTCCTGCATAAATTCTCTTCACATGCACCATTCTTCTCTCTCACCTCAGGTACATATTTTTACCTTTTGAATTTGCTTTACTTTCTTTCCACTTGAGAGAAATTGATTCTAACTGAATCATGAACTTGGCGCATGGTTATAATGGGAAGGATTTGGAGATTTGGATTGATGGAGAGGGGCGAGAGGGGGAAATTGGAAATGACTGGGAAAAAAAAGAGTGGAAAAATAGTGAGGATAGCTTAAAAAAATTCAAGTTAAAAATATGAGGTCAGTAACTTAAAAGTAGGGAAGTTAATAAGTTATATAATGTCATGTCGGAAACATGGGATGTCAACAGAATAATTAGGCATAGTAATAATAAAATTAATATAATGGGATCTCCTGTTTGGTGGTGGTAAGGCGCAATATCGCCATCCTTCTACAAGAAAGTACTCTCCATTTAAAACCCCTCATCCATTACAGCTCCCCGCACTTCTCCCCCTTAGAAGTTCTGCCAGTGAGGCCCGTCCAGTTTCTCAATATTTACTTGAAATTTACCTTGACACTTGGGGACTTCCAGCAGTTTCAACATTCGCCACTACTCTATTCTGTTGCTGCTGGGCCTACAGAGCTGCCAGTCAGACGAGCAGCTCTCTCGGTTGGGACTTACTCCCAGATAGGGGCAGAAGTCCCATTCTGACACAGTTAAGGCTGTCCCCAGCATAAAATTGCTGCAAGCAATTGGGTTTTGGGTGAACAGCTGATGAAGGGTCATCCCTCAAAACGTTGGCTCTACTCTCTTTCCACAGATGCTGTCAGACCTGAGTTTCTCCATCATTTTCTATTTTTGTTTCAACTTCCAACATCCAAAGTATTTTGCCTTTATCTTAGATTCCCAAATTACTTCATTTTACCTTGAATTAAAGGAGATACTTAACTATTTTCTGTCTCTACCTTGCTCTCACCCTCCCCAAATTTCTGTGAAACTAAAATGTTGCCCATAATCACATAAGTTACATAACTTGAAAATACGACTGCAAGGGATTACTGGAGCCAGCCTAAAGGTTTATTTATGTTAATACACAGACTGGGAGGGAAAAAGAGGCTGCTGCGGCTGGAGTAAATGCAGTTAGAAGTCTCACAACACCAGGTTAAAGTCCAACAGGTTTATTTGGTAGCACGAGCTTTCGGAGCAGTGCTCCAAAAGCTCGTGCTACCAAATAAACCTGTTGGACTTTAACCTGGTGTTGAGAGACTTCTTACCGTGCCTACCCCAGTCCAACATCGGCATCTCCACATCATGGAGCAAGTGCGCAAGACCTGGAGGACTAGAAGGTACCATGTGAGTTATCTACACTGAGCCACAAATAAAAAAAGGATTTAGGAGGCCATGAGAAATTTCTTGGACAAAGAAGCAGTGAAGATTGGAGCTAATGTCAGGACTGTTGTCATGACCATTGTAACACAGTTAAGACTGTCACTAGGTCTTAATATTCTCTTTAACGTTTGCAAACTCACGAAGCAACGTGCAAATAAGCCATTTCCTTTTGAAATGATCAGTGTTTCTAATCTCATGAGTTTTTACAGCATAAAGAGAATGTGAAACTAACTTTTCAAAATGAAAAACAGCAATAAAATTAAATCAATATTTTCTGCAGCCCACAAAGCACTCTGTTTAACTGCTGGTTAATGGAAACTAGCAATAACTTGTTAGTATATTAAATAAAATACAACATTTTAGCAAACAGAATTAGACTAGAGTGTATTACTACATAGTACATCGCTAGTTAAAAATAATTGTTTTATTAACAAATAAAAAAGCATATTCAATGTATTAGCATGAAATAAATCTAAAATGTAACAGTTTTCAATTAAAATGTATTGTACTATCTTCTGGTCCGGAAGCAAAGAAGCCGAAAGAAAATTCTCAGAATTTTAGATGGTGAAATATTTTTGTCAGGTACTTACCCCCTAATATCAGGCAGGTTGTTTCACGGTTATTGGAATCAAAAACAGAAAAATTAATTTCATATATACAGTGCAGATGAAAAACAAAAATATATTTAGTGAAGAACTTAAAATTTAGATCTTCAGACAAGTTAACACGTTAGCTGATATGAAATTATTTAAAACATTTTTCAATTTATACTAAATACTTTGAACGTTTCTGCTCTTAACAGTACAATCATGCCCTCAAATCCTCCACTGAAACAATATCAATGTTGATTCACAAGCAAACTTATTGGACAAATCTTGAAACATTCCTAATACATTAGCCAGTGGTTTGAGTAATTTGGATGTTACGATATGGCATTCTGACATTTAATCGACTTGATTTGGACCCCAGCAAAGCATTCCCCCAATTCCCAACATTACTGTTGTAGATCACTTAGTTTCTAAGCCATTTAACTAAGAAAGTAAGTAAGCTCAGCAGGTGGCTAGGTACCAAACAGGGCCAGCTACCCCTTCAAGTTGATTTAGACCTTCCATGTAGATATATTATACATAGATCTATTCTACCCAATCACTTGATAACCTTTGTGTGTTTTTGAAAGATGAAAAATAACCAAAATTTTGATTAGATTGAGAAAAGGAAATGAAATTGTCTACCAAGTAGACAAATTTCAGTCGTTAAATAAGGCAACATTATTACAAGGGTAACTTTTATAGATGTATGTGCTCGAGCTTTTGAAAGATAATATTTAAAATACTTAGTCATGGATCTTGCCGAGTTTTAAAGTAACTTAAAAATCAAATGTTACAACGTGTATTTGCTTGCTGCCTTTATTGAGCATCAAGTAAAACCAAAACAAGTTTGTCTCTTCCTTGGATGTTTTTGATATGAATTTATCTGGAGATCTTTCAGAAAAAAATCATCAGCCCTCAGATTTCTAAATTGCATTCACTTTATTTGACAGTTTATTTCAGAAATAAAGTTTTAAATAGGATCGGTCAGCAAGTCCAGAATCTGGGAAATGATATTGCAACTTCGAGATCTGCTGACAAATTCAAGTTAAAGCTATCAGATAAGCTAATTAAATTTCCAATAATTCTAAGTTAGTGCTTGAACACTATTCCAAAAGTAGATAAATGAAGCTAAAATACATGTGCAATACATGTGTGCAGGCTACTATTTCTGATTTTTAAATATTCACAAAATAGGAATTGAAACCAATGACTGCAGATGAAGCATCCTGCAACTTGCATTTCAGCATTTTTTGGTTTGAATTTTGAATATTTAGCTCTAAATAGCTATAAACATTAATGCTATTTTAGAATTTTAATATGGGAATTTGTAGCATTAGAATGTCCAGTGCCAATGGAGGGAAGAAGTATATACTTGCATGAAATTAATGAGGGTGACAATGATCAGTGTCAAATATCAATTTTGCAGACGACACAAAGATAGGTAGGAAAACCTTTATGTGAGGAGGATACAAAGAATTTACAAAGGGATACAGATGTACAATGTGGGGAAATGGGAGGTTGTTTTGAGTATTTAACTGGAGAACAATTGCAGAATGCATTGATACAGAGGAATTTCATGTCCTTGTACATGACCCAAAAAGTCAGCATGAAGATACAGCAAATAATTAAGGCGGCAAATGGAATATTGACATTTATTACAAGGAGGATGGAGCATAAAAGTAGGGAAGTTTGTCTACACCAATACAGGGCATTGGTCAGACCACAACTAGAACATCATGTATAGTTTTGGTCACTTTAGTTAAGGAAGAACATACTTGCATTGGAGGCAGTTCACAAAGATTCACTTGCTGATTCCTTGACCAAAGAGGTTGTCTTATGAGGAAAGGTAGGAGCAGGACGTACCTTTACATGTTGGTGTTTAGAAGAATGAGAAGTGATCTTATTGAAATTATGAAGTATTCTGAAGGGGCTTGACAGGGTAGATGCTGAAAGGATCTTTTACCTTGCGCAGGAACCTATCACAGTTTAAAAATAAAGGGTTTCCCATTTAAGGTGGAGATGGGGGAATTTCTATTCAGTCTTTAGTGTCTGGAATTCTCTTCCAGAGTGCAGTGGAAACTTGATCATTGAATGTATTCAAGTATGTGTTAGAGAGACTTTTAATTGACAAGTCAAGGCTTATGGGAGACAGGCAGAAAGGTGAAGTTAAGGCTACATCAGATCAACCATGATCTTATTGTCAAGGCTGAATGGTCTATTCCTATTTCTTATGTTTAAAGGTTATGACAGAACAAGGGGACTTAGTAGCCTTAGCAAAATCCATTTAAAAACATAAAGAAGCTTAGATAAAATGTTCAAAGTACAAATTATTAAACTAATAAATTCCTACATTTGTAATTTAACTATACAGTATTGCAATATTTTGCTAAGGTTTTTCAATCATCTCACTTATATAGCTTGAGCAGTTGCTCACTAAATATATTGCCTTATTGTGAAAGGGATTGGGTATAAACTTTGTTGAACATATTTAAATACTGCAGATTTTACATGATAAATTCAGCATGCCAAATAAAAGCCAAAGTATATAAACATGGTCACTTACAGATGTGAAGTCCTTTATATTTTCACAAGAACAATTTAGATGGAAGAGAGAGAAATTAGTTATTTAACAGACATTACTTTACCATTCTATTACAGAAACAACATGTGGAACAATAACTCAGCTTTCAGCAGAAAACAAATGATCTTTAATAACCTACTTAATGCAACCAATGGATGTTGAATTTGAGAGATAATTCTAGCGAATTAGTTTAGAATGAGATGTACCCTATCTTCACAAACTCAAGTATTGTGCAAGCACATTGGCTGGAATTTTCCAATGTCGTATGTACCACCACCACTGTCAGCGTGAACAGAGAATCTGGCACTCAGCCAAGTCTCCATTCACAGCAGCGGAACCGGAAAATCCCAGCTGTGGACAAGGTCAGAGAATCCTAGCCATCATCTTTCTCTGTACAGAAATGTAATTTATTAATTAGTATTAATGCTACTCAGTCAGCCAATCAAGAAGCATGATAGAAATATCCAGTGATAGTTGGATATCCTTTTTTTGACAAGATATGAACCATTTCACTTATTCACAGTGCTCCAACTTCACTGAAGGCACCAAGATGGCAGATCAGCTGATAACTAAGTCACAGCTTTAAAAAATGGTTTTACTTCACCTGTGCTCCAGAAGGCAGCAGCTCATGGGACCTGTAGCCTATGGTACCTTGTTTACTTGTCATTCTTGATACATACAGTCAGAAAGTGACAGCCCACTAACTAAACATATAATAGACAAGCTTCTTCCCAGTTTCATCTGACATTTGTAACTTCCAGCAGTACTAATGTCCAAACCTATGCTCTTCCTAGGCCAGTCAGTTGCTCATCTGGGAACGCAAAGAACCCTCCACCTGTTGCCACCATTATGTTCACAAACCTACTGAGGACAGCCCAGAATTTCTTAGCCCGTTTCAAAATGATGGTTCAAAATTTTCTGCAACGGCAAGACGGATGACACAAGCTTTAAATTTCATCGCCTAGTGTGTCAATCTCACCGTGACATCTCACCCTCAAATTTCCTGGTAACTGAATGAGAGCATGCTGCAGCTAATACAGCAGAAAATGAGATATGGCATGGTCAATGTTTGCAATTCTGAGGAGATAAGGCAACAACATGAATATCCTTTAGGAGATTCAACCATAATGAAATTTTAATTAGAACTTGTGCTATTCAATTGTTTTTAGTGTGTTGTAATACTGGAACTTTGTATACTGGAATATGCTGCTGGATTCTTTACACTTTACACAGAAATCTTATTAAAGTTGCTTCTTTTGTTTGCTCTTAAATCAGGTTGCATTGCTAAATAAATGCAACCTTATGAGATATACAAACTCAGTGCATCTACTCCTCATCTGGTTGTCTCTGTACTGGCTCATGGTTGCTGCTTGATAAGACTTCAATCAGTTTACCCAGGTGGGAGAATTTCAGGGAATACCTGGTCAGGTGTGCTTTTCAGGTGATCGATCAGGTTTCCAGTTCACGTTCAGTATATTCCCAAAATTTCTTTGGCTGGAGCAATCGTGACACAGCATGATCCTGTCACAATCCAAAACTTTGCAACTTATGCCAGACAAGTGTCAGAGTTGTGGTAATTAAATCCTGGTCTCTTCTCTGTTGCCCTGGAGTGAGGAATATTCTTAGCCAGCATTTCACTGCTCTGGGAATGTTCCTCAATATTTTTTTGGTATGCCTTGTTAAATCAGTGAGCTCTGTTTGATAAACTTGTGCATCAGAAATTTCATCAACTTGCTGAGCTGGATGTATTCAGGCTGCTCCTTCACAGGGAAATGGTTGGACATACTTGAACAGGAATCTGTCATAATCTACATGATAATATCTCCAGTTATCCCCAGAAAACATCCTTTTATTATTCTTGGAAAATAGGTTTGCTAGGAGAGTATCAGAGTTGTTGACAAGTATGTCATGCATGGTCAAGTGCACCCTGTCCTCCAATGTTCTTCAATATGACTGGCTGCTTATTTTGATTGAAGGACTGTTGCTGGACACCCGGAGATCCCCTCAACTTGGCCCTCGGTTCAAACTGACATTGCAAAAGAGAAAGTCCACACCCCAATAGATTGTTAGAACTTTGTGGGTGTATTTCTTCAAGGTAAGTGGCAGTTGCCATTCCTTCACCACTGACACCAAATTTCAGAGTAAGAAGTCTCACAATACCAGGTTAAAGTCCAACAGATTTATTTGGTAGCACAAGCCACTAGCTTTCAGAGCACTGCCCCTTCATCAGGTGAGTGGGAGTTCTGTTCACAAACAGGGCATATAAAGACACAAACTCAATTTACAAGATAATGGTTGGAAATGCGAGTCTTTACAGGTAATCAAGTCTTAAAGGTACAGACAAGATGAGTGGAGAGAGGGTTAAGCACAGGTTAAAGAGATGTGTATTGTCTTCAGCCAGGACAGTTAGTGAGATTTTGTAAGCCCAGGCAAGTCATGGGGGTTACAGATAGTGTGACATGAACCCAAGATCCCGGTCGAGGCCGCCCTCATGTGTGCGGAACTTGGCTATCAGTCTCTGCTCAGTGACTCTGTGCTGTGTGTCATGAAGGCCGCCTTGAAGAACGCTTACCCAAAGATCAGAGGCCGAATGCCCGTGACCGCTGAAATGTTCCCCAACAGGAAGAGAACACTCTTGCCTGGTGATTGTCGAGCAATGTTCATTCATCCATTGTCGTAGTGTCTGCATGGTCTCCCAAATGTACCATGCCTTGGGACATCTTTTCCTGCAGCGTATCAGATAGACAACGTTGGCTGAGTTGCAAGTGTATGTACCATGTACCTGGTGGATGGTGTACTCACACGAGATGATGGCATCCGTGTCGATGATCCGGCATGTCTTGCAGAGGCTGCTGTGGCAGGGTTGTGTGGTGTCGTGGTCACTGTTCTCCTGAAGGCTGGGTAGTTTGCGGCGGACAATGGTCTGTTTGAGGTTGTGCGGTTGTTTGAAGACAAAAAGTGGGGGTGTGGGGATGGCATTGGCGAGATGTTCGTCTTCATCAATGACATGTTGAAGGCTCCAGAGAAGATGTCGTAGCTTCTACGCGCTGGGGAAGTACTGGATGACGAAGGGTACTCTGTCCGCCGTTTCCCATGTTTGTCTTCTGAGGAGGGCGGTGCGGTTTTTCGCTGTGGCCCGTCGGAACTGTTGATCGATGAGTTGAGCGCCATATCCTGTTCTTATGAGGGCATCTTTCAGCGTCTGTTACAATCCTTCTCAACTGAGCAGATCCTGTGTATACAGTGGGCTTGTCTGTAGGGGAGTGGAGAAGCTACGACACCTTCTCTGGAGCCTTCAACATGTCATTGGAGACAAACATCTCACCAAGGCCATCCCCACACCCCCACTTCTTGCCTCCAAACAACTGCACAACCTCAAACAGACATTGTCCGCAGCAAACTATCCAGCCTTCAGGAGAACAGAGTGACCACGACACCACACAACCCTGCCACAGCAACCTCTGCAAGACGTGCCAGATCATTGGCACGGATGCCATCATCTCATGTGATAACACCATCCACCAGGTACACGGTTCATACACTTGCAACTCGGCCAACGTTGTCTACCTGATACACTGCAGGAAAGGATGTCCCGAGGCATGGTACATTGGGGAGACCATGCAAACGCTACGACAATGGATGAATGAACATCGCTCGACAATCACCAGGCAAGAGTGTTCTCTTCCTGTTGGGGAACACTTCAGCGGTCACGGGCATTCGGCCTCTGATCTTCGGGTAAGCGTTCTCCAAGGCGGCCTTCACGACACACGACAGCGCAGTCGCTGAGCAGAGACTGATAGCCATGTTCCAGGGTCCAGGGTCCTGGCTTATGAGAGCTCCAGGGTCCAGGCTTATGAGAGCTCCAGGGTCCAGGGTCCTGGCTTATGACAGCTCCAGGGTCCTGGGTTCGATTCCCAGCTCGGGTCACTGTCTGTGTGGAGTTTGCACATTCTCCTCGTGTCTGCGTGGGTTTCCTCCGGGTGCTCCGGTTTCCTCCCACAGTCCAAAGATGTGCGGGTTAGGTTGATTGGCCAGGTTAAAAATTGCCCCTTAGAGGCCTGAGATGCGTAGGTTAGAGGGATTAGTGGGTAAATATGTGGGGTAGGGCCTGGGTGGGATTGTGGTCGGTGCAGACTCGATGGGCCGAATGGCCTCCTTCTGCACTGTAGGGTTTCTATGATTTCTATGATTTCTATGGTTCCGCACACGAGGACAGCCTCAACTGGGATCTTGGGTTCATGTCACACCATTTGTAACCTCCATGACTTGCCTGGGCTTGCAAAATCTCACTAACTGTCCTGGCTGGAGACAATACACATTTCTTTAACCTGTGCTTAACCCTCTCTCCACTCACATTGTCTGTACCATTGAGACTTGATTACCTGTAAAGACTCGCATTCCAACCATTATTTTGTAAATTGAGTTTGTGTCTTTATATGCCCTGTTTGTGAACAGAACTCCCACTCACCTGATGAAGGGGCAGTGCTCTGAAAGCTAGTGGCTTGTGCTACCAAATAAACCTGTTGGACTTTAACCTGGTGTTGTGAGACTTCTTATTGTGTTTACCCCAGTCCAACGCTGGCATCTCCACATCATGGCTACCAAATTTCAGGCCATATTATTGCATGACTGTTTTAAATAGTTGCATTATTGTTTTCTTTATATTTGAGAGGTTTTTTTTAAAGCTCCTACTTGCCCTAGAGATAAATTTGACTAGAACAAAAGTTTACCTTTTTTGTTGCCAAAGAGGGATCCTGCCTGAGAAGATCACACAAAGCAGTTAAATGTCCACTGGCAGCACACTTCAGCCACTCCTTTTCTAAAGGATCCAACTGCAAGAAACCAAAAATTGAGATCTCATTTAAAATATTCTATGTAACAATTCTACTTGCTGTATAGATTTGTCGTAATTTAGTCTTGAGATAATAGGGGACTTCTCCAGGCAACTGATTTATCACTATTACATCCCTGGATAAAAACTTGCCAAATTCTAGCAATTTTATAAAAGTAATACCATTTGTAATACAAGACAGAATCTAGCAACTCTGGAAATCCATTTTGTAGGGCTCAATTAATGTCAAGTCCATTCCTGATGTAATAATCAGGATGGAGCCACACCGATAACTTCCACTGCATTATATATTACAGGTTATTCCCATTTTTACATAGCACCATTTTACTGGAAATGTCAGTTTTACAGAGAAAGTGAGTGGGGTGTAAACTGACAGTTGTGCACGCTCTGGCACTGGCCACTCCCTGTAACGCTGTTCTCCGATTCTCCTGCCTGCCACAATAATGTATAAAATGTATTATTGTGATTACGCAATCATATACAGTAGGCTACGTATTTGTTAACGAAGAAAAAATACAGGCCTACATATGTTTTATTTTCCAATGTGATTAATATCTTTGTATATTTTACTATAATTCTAAGGCTGAACTACACAATGCCAGTTTTAAGCAAAATCTTTTTACAGAATTAACTTGGCCCCAACCCATTTCGTAAAAACATGATTTACCTGTATAATAAATCGACTTAATTTTGGTGGGAACTTCTTGTAGTTGGGATTTACCCAACCAGATATGCAAGTGACATGTTGTGGTCCAGCAAAATCCATCTCCTGGTTCCCACCTTACAGCAAGTCCAAACGTAACATCTATTCATACTTTTTACCAGTAACAATGGTTTAAAATATGCATGATGTGGCTTTTGCTACCAAATAAACCTGTTGGACTTTAACCTCTTGTTGTTAGACTTCTTACTTAAAATATGCAAACAGAGAACAGGGATGCAGAGTCAACCTGCTGTTAAATCCACCTCAAAATTTAAAATGCCCTCTGCCAGCTGCAAGTCTTATCTGCATATGCATAATTTCATTCAGTTTCCAAAAACAGTGGTTCCGTAGCACAAGGTGACTCCAAATTTAGCTACAACTCTGCAGAAGAGGTGCTTTTGAGGCTGAAGGGAGTTACTGAGCTCAAACTGAAAAGGTGCTATACCAAGAGTACTTGATGCTAACACAAGGGGGAATGGAAGGTATTATTAGAAGCACTCCCCTTTATGAGACCAAAAAAAACTCAACAAAATCTTGATTGGATAGGCAATAGAACAAGTCCTTTGAATTTGACATACTGAATCCAGGTTAGCATCAATGAATCACCAGATGTTGAACTCTGGCTCTCAACCACACCAACAAGCAGATGGAAGGCACTTTTCCATAACTGAATTCTGCTAAAAACTGAAAAGTGGGGAATGGTCGATTATTGTCAGTAGGGAACATTAGGATTGTGGCAAGAGACAATGGAATCAAATGTCAATACCAGCGGTAAGAAACCCATTTTACCTGCTGATAGCGATCATCACCAATCAAACTCTCACATAATTCACAAATCAAGAGCTAAGCTTAATAAAATTATAGGGGCCCATTGGTTTTATACAGCAATAAATTTGATCATGGTTTCATCTCCAACTGTGCACACATAATATACATAACGAATATTGAACCAAAGCTTTCTTTAAAAAGCACACAAAGTTTGGAAGGTTAGGGCTGTTTCCTTTCATGAAGCAACAACATTTCCAGAAATTAGAGTCACAGAGGTTTACAGCATGGATTTTCTGCACTCCTTCTAGTTTAATAATATCCTTTCTATAATAGGGTGACCAGAATTGCACACAGTATCCCAAGTGTGGCCTTACCAATGTCTTGTACAACTTCAAAAAGACTTGGGCGGCACGGTAGCACAGTGGTTAGCACTGCTGCTTCACAGCTCCAGGGTCCTGGGTTCGATTCCCGGCTCGGGTCACTGTCTGTGTGGAGTTTGCACATTCTCCTCGTGTCTGCGTGGGTTTCCTCCGGGTGCTCCGGTTTCCTCCCACAGTCCAAAGATGTGTGGGTTAGGTTGATTGGCCAGGTTAAAAAAAAAATTGCCCCTTAGAGTCCAGGGATGCGTAGGTTAGAGGGATTAGCGGGTAAAATATGTGGGAGTAGGGCCTGGGTGGGATTGTGGTCGGTGCAGACTCGATGGGCCGAATGGCCTCCTTCTGCACTGTAGGGTTTCTATGATTTCTATGAATAGGCCCTTTGGCCCGTCTTGTCCATGCCGCCCTTTTTTTTAAAAAACCCTAAACTAATCCCAATTGCCCGCATTTGGTCCATATCCCTCTATACCCATCGTACCCATGTAACTATCTAAATGATTTTTAAAAGATAAAAATTGTTCACGCCTCTACTACTACCTCTGGCAGCTTGTTCCAGACACTCACCACCTGTGTGTGAAAAAATTGCCCCTCTGGACACTTTTGTATCTCTCCCCTTTCACCTTAAACCTATGCCCTCTAGTTTTAGACTCCCCTACCTTTGGGAAAAGATATTGACTATTTAGCTGATCTGTGCCCCTCATTATTTTATAGACCGCTATAAGATCACCCCTCAGCCTCCTACGCTCCAGAGAAAAAAGTCCCAATCTATCCAGCCCCTCCTTATAACTCAATCCATCAAGTCCCGGTAACATCCTAGTAAATATCTTTTCTGCACTCCATCTAGTTTAATAATATCCTTTCTATAATAGGGTGACCAGAATTGCACACAGTATTCCAAGTGTGGCCTTACCAATGTCTTGTACAACTTCAAAAAGACATCCCAATTCCTGTATTCAATGTTCTGACCGATGAAACCAAGAATGCCGAATGCCTTCTTCACCACTCTGTCCACCTGTGACTCCACTTTCAAGGAGCTATGAACATGTACCCCTAAGATCTCTTTGTTCTGTAACTCTCCCCAACGCCCTACCATTAACTGAGTAAGTCCTGCCCTGGTTCAATCTACCAAAATGCATCACCTCACATTTGTCTAAATTAAACTCCATCTGCCATTCGTCAGCCCACTGGCCCAATTGATCAAGATCCCGTTGCAATTGGAGATAACCTTCTTCACTGTCCACTATGCCACCAATCTTGGTGTCATCTGCAAACTTACTAACCATGTCTCCTATATTCTCATCCAAATCAATATAAAATCACAAATAACAAATAACAGAGGACTCAGCACTGATCCCCGAGGCACACCGCTGGTCACAGGCCTCCAGTTTGAAAAACAACTCTCTACAACCACCCTCTGGCTTCTGTCAAGAAGCCAATTTTGTCTCCATTTAGATACCTCACCCTGGATCCCGTGAGATTTAACTTTATGCAACAACCTACCATGTGGTACCTTGTCAAAGGCCTTGTTAAAGTCCATGTAGACAACATCAACTGCACTGCCCTCATCTACCTTCTTGGTTACCCCTTCAAAAAACTCAATCAAAATTGTGAGACATGATTTTCCAGTCACAAAGCCATGCTGACTGTCCCTAATCAGTCCTTGCACCTCTAAATGCCTGTAGATCCTGTCTCTCAAAATACCTTCCAACAATTTACCCACCACAGATGGGAGGCTCACTGGCCTGTAGTTCCCAGGCTTTTCCCTGCAGTCCTTTTTAAACAAAGGCACAACATTTGCCACTCTCCAATCTTCAGGCACCTCACCCGTGACTCTCGATGATTCAAATATCTCGGCTAAGGGACCTGCAATTTCCTCTCTAGTCTCCCACAATGTCCTGGGATATACTTCATCAGGTCCTGGGGATTTATCTACCTATAGTATGAGTAAAAGTCATATATACATCCAAATAGAATAAGCACACAAAATTAAGAACTGTATAGTTCAGTTATGGAAAATTACCATTAAGGCAAACATCTTCTTGAGGTTTGCAGATTAAGAGCCTGAGCATTAATCTAATCACAACAGCTTAAAGCACCCAAGATGAAATTAGACTGGATAGATGCAATTCAGTTTATTGTTGCCAAACCCATCTGCAGGAAGTGTGACCAGCTGCAGAAACTTGAGCTGAGTTGCAGAATTTGGGACGTGGCTGGAGTCACTGTGGTGTATCCAGAAAGCCGAGGATCACATGGACAGCATGCTTAGAGAGATGGTCACACCACAGCCAAGAAGTAAACAGGCAGAGAAGGAAAATAGATGACCAGCAGAGTATCGAAGAGAAACAGGCAGGCAATGCAGGAATCTCCTGAGACCATCTCACTGCCTAACTGCTTCTCCATTTTGGATACTGGCGCACGAGACGATTCCTCGGAGGACTGCAGCGAAAGCTAAGTTTGTGACACAATGGGTGGCTCAGCTGCACAGGAGGGGAGGAGGAAGAGTGGAAGTGCTATAATGGTTGGGGATTTCATAGTTAGGGGAGCAGGCAGGTGTTTCTGTGGTCAGGATGGTATGTTGTTTCTCTGGTGCCAGGGTCAAGGATGTCACAGAGCTACTGCAGGATGTTCTTTTGGGAGAGGTTAAACAGCCAGAGGTTATGGCCCTCATTGGGACCAATGACATAGGTAGGTAAAGGGACATGGCCCTGAAAACAGATTTTAGGGAACTCAGAAGGGAATTAAAAATAGGACCTCAGGAGCAGTAATCTCAGGATTATTCCCAATAGCACGTATTAGTGAGCATAAGAATGGGAATATTGAGCAATTCAATATGTGGCTGCAGAAATGAAGTAGGAGGGTTTTAGATTTCTAAGGCACTGCAACTGGTGCTGGAGCAGTGAGATCTGCATGAGGACTGGTTACACCTAAACATGATTGGGACTAATGTCCTCCTGGGGAGATCTGTCAATGCTATTGGGGAGGGTTTAAACTAGATCTGCAGGGAGATGGGAACCTGAAGGGAAATTCAGGAGAAAAACTGAAAGAGAAGTAGAGAAGCATTAACTGTTAAGGAGGATATATCAGAGAATACTGTCAAGATAAATAGAGTACTTGGAATATTTAATAGAATTAGAGTCAGCAATAGTAAGTTATTACATGGGGTCAGAGTAAGAGAGAAAGAAAGAAAAGCTAAATGAGGATTAATGCACATGTATGTGAATGCATGGAGTGTGGGTAAGATTGGTAAACTGCAGGCTCAGATTAACAAATGGAATTATGAAAGCATTGCTATAACAGAGAACTGGCTTAAGAAGGGCAGGACTGGGCATTAAATATTCCTGGGTACAAGATGTTTAGGAGAGACAAGAAAGGAACTTTTGGGGGCGGTGGTGGAATGGTGGCATTGATGTCACTGAAAAGGTGTTGCAGAGGGGTCAAGGATGGAATCTCTCTGGCTAGAGGTAAAGAATACAAAAGGTGCAATAATGTTGACCAGTGCACTATATCAACCACCAGAGGAAGCGACAAAGAGAAACAAATTTGCAAAGAAATTACAAAGAGGTGCAAGAATTGTACAGTAATTATAATGGGAGACTTCAATTATCCAAATATAGACTCAGATAGGAATAGTGCAAAGGGCCAAGAATGTGAGAGCTCCTGGAATGTGTTCAAGATAATTTTCTGCAGCAATATGCTTCCAGTTTGACAAAAGGGCCGGCATTGTTAGACCCGGTCCTGGGGAATGAGTTGGCCCAAATGGATCACATATCAGTGGAAGAGCATTCAGGGTACAGTGATCATTTTATCGTAAGGTTTAAGTTGGCCATGGAAAACGACAAGGAACAATCCAGAGCAGGGGTAATTAACTTTTGAGGGGGGGGGGGGGGTTTAGAACAAATGAATCCAGCACCCTGAATGACGACACACACACAGGTGATGACGAAAAGGATGAAGTGTACATACAACAGATACCAGATAGAAATAGAGAAACAGGCTGAATATAGAAGAGGTCTCACAACAGCAGGTTAAAGTCCAACAGGTTTATTTGGAATCACGAGCTTTCGCAGTGCTGCTCCTTCATTAGGTGAGTCGGCACCTAACACTGGCACCTCCACCTCATGAATATAGAAGGACCAGTTGGAAGTGGTAAAACTAGTAAGAAAAGCAAGGAGAGAACATGAAAAGAGACCTGTAGTTAACATAAAAGGGAATCCCAAGGTCTAGCATATTAATAATAGAAGGGTGGTAAAAGAAACAGTGGAGGTTTAAAAAGGAACTTGCACACGGAGGCATTAAATGAGCACTTGGCACTTCTCTTTACAAAGGATGACGTTGCTGCTCAGGCTGAGGTTAGTAGTAGTAACTGGTACACAAGGAAAATTTATAATTGAGAAGGAGGTGGTGTTAGAAAGGCTATCATTACTTAAAATTGTTAGGATACCAAGGTCACATGAGATCACCTTACACTTCTCTGTATTGAACTTCAGTTGCTACTTGTCTGCCCAATAACCAGATGTCCAAGTTCTTTTTGAAGCTCAAGAATATTCACATTACAGTTGACAATGTTTCCAATCTTTGCATCATCTACAAATTTTGAAATCATGCTCTGCACACTGTAGTCTAGGCCATTGATATACATCAGGAAGATATATACACTGACCCCTAGGGAGCCCCACTACAAACCTTCCTTCAATCTGAGCAGCAAAGTCATCCTTTGTAAAGACAAGTGCCAAGTGCTCATTTAATGCCTCCATGTGCAAGTTCCTTTTTAAATCTCCACTGTTTCTTTTACCACCCTTCTATTATTAATATGCTAGACCTTGGGATTCCCTTTTATGTTAACTACAGGTCTCTTTTCATGTTCTCTCCTTGCTTTTCTTACTAGTTTTACCACTTCCAACTGGTCCTTCCAAGGGTACCGAGGGAAATTAGTCAAAATTGCAGAGGCATGTGTATAATCTTCCAGTCTTCCTTAGATACAGGATGGTGTCAGACAACTAGAGAATTGTCAATGTTACACCCTTGTTCAAGGGGTGCAAAGGATAAAGCCAGCAACTACAGTGCAGTCAGCTTGATTTCAGTGGTAAGGAAACTTCTGGAAACCACAGTTTGGGGCAAAAATCAATAGTCACTTAGACAAATGCAGGGTAATTCAGGAAAACCAGCATGGATTCATTAAGAGTAAATCATGTTTAACTAACTTGCTGGACTTTTTTGAAGAATAGGGCAACACTGCTGATGTGGTGCATATGGATTTTCAAAAGGCATTTGATATAGAGCCATTCAACAGACTTGAGCAAAGTTCTAGCACATGGAACAAAAGGAAAAGTAGGCACTTGGATAAGAAATTGGCTGAGTGACAGGAAAGAGAGAGCAGTGATAAATAGTTGTTTTTCAGATTGAAGGAAGGTTTGTAGTGGAGCTCCCTAGGGGTCAGTGTATATATCTTCCTGATGTATATCAATGGCCTAGACTACAGTGTGCAGAGCATGATTTCAAAATTTGCAGATGATGCAAAGATTGGAAACATTGTCAACTGTAATGTGAATATTCTTGAGCTTCAAAAAGAACTTGGACATCTGGTTATTGGGCAGACAAGTAGCAACTGAAGTTCAATACAGAGAAGTGTAAAGTGATTCATTTTGGCAGGAAGACTATGGAAAGACAAAGTAAAGAGAGAAATTCTAAAGGAGGGCAGGAACAGAGGGACTTCAGTGTATGTGTAATAAGTCACTGAAGTTGGGACATGCTGACAGAGTAGTATGTGTTGACGGTCTACATTTCCCACTGCCTCAGAAAAGCAGCCAGCATAATCAAGGACCTCGGACTCTTCTACCTTCTTCCGTCGGGAAAAGGATACAAAAGTCTGGGATCAAGAATAGCTTCTTCCCTGCTGCCATCAGACTTTTGAATGGACCTACTTCGTATTAAATTGATCTTTCTTACACCCTAGTTATGACTGCAACACTACATTCTGCACCCTCTCCTTTCCTTCTCTATGTATGGTATGCTTTGTCTGTATAGCACGCAAGAAACATTATACTAATTCATGTGACAATAATAAATCAAATCAATGAAGCACATAACATTGTGGGCTTTGTGAATAGGAGCACTGAGTATGAGAGCAAGGTCATGTTGAGCTTGTAAAAGACAGTAGTTAGGCTTTATGTGGAGCACTGCACCCAGTTCTGGGCAGCCTACTTGAGGAAGGATGTGAAAGCATTGGAGAGAGCACAGAGGAGATTCAGAATAATGATCCCAGGGATAAAAAACTGTAGCTATGAGGATAGATTAGAGGGGTTGGAACTGTTTTCTTTGTAGAAAAGACTGAGAGGACTTGATAGAGGTATTAAGTGTTAGAATGTAACCGGTGGCAACTTTGCATTGGATGTAATGTGACCAATGGGAACAAGATGCAAGGGTCAGCTGACCAGATTCTCTATCTCATTCCAGTACTCTGTCTCGTCATTGTTTGAGGTCCAACCCACCATGGTGGTGTCGTCAGCAAACTTGAAAATCAAATTGGAGGGGAATTTGGCCGCACAGTCATAGGTATATAAGGAGTATATTAGGGGGCTGAGTACACAGTCTTGTGTTTAAAAAGGAATTGGATTCCCATCTGAACAGAAAGAAATGTGCAAGGTTACAGGAGTGGGATTTGGTACAATGCTCTTTCAGAGATCCAGTGCAGACTCTATAGACCAAATGGCCTCCCTCTGCATTGTGAAGATTCTGTGATCCAACAAAAAAAAAACCTAGTAGTCTTTGTTTAGAGTAACCAAGTAATGACTAGCGTGGAAGACAAAGAAAAAATGTTACTATAGGGTGTACCACTGAGTTTGATATTAATGCACGTTTTAAGAATGAGTGGTTTATTAAACTTGAACGCTGTCAATGCTGACATTGAAAGAAAAATGTGTCTCATTCCCCATGATTCTTCACACCTTGATCAGTGCAAAACTCATTAAAAAATATTTACAAAACAATTATCCTGGAACATTTACCTCCAGTATCCTGTTTGCACGCCCAATTTTGTGCCCAAGTGGAGCTAGGATATATTGCAACTGACCTCAAAGTGGGATTGTAAATCCTGCTGAATCCTGCATTCCATCTGACAATAACATGAAAATCTACATCCTGGTGATAGGGTTGGCAGTTACAAAAATGTCAGTTACATAAACCACACATATGGTTTATGTAACTGACATTTGTTAATAATAGCATTCATGGACTCTTAGTGCTAGTCAACTGACAAAAAGAGTGGCTGGGACAGAGCAGGGACAACCTTGGGGCAGATGAACATCAGTTATAGAGAGATCAAATGGCCAGAGATTAAAGTGGGCTGGGTGAGGGGGGCAGTAGGAGTGGAAGCAAAGTGAACAAGGCAGGGTATTAGCAAGGTGGTGTCAGTTCAGTGGCAAAGGGCAGGCGACCCAAATCCTCGTCAGGGTCAACAGGCATTGTTGAGGGTTTTCAGGGGAAAGATGGGAGCCATTGAGAAACAACTGCACTGGCTCTCATATGTTAGCAATTTACATGAATTAACTAAAGAAAAAAAAACTTACCTGGAAGGAAACAACAGAGTTAGAAGTCTCACAACACCAGGTTAAAGTCCAACAGGTTTATTTGGTAGCAAAAGCCACTAGTTTTCGGAGCGCTGCCCCTTCGTCTGGCGAGTGGGAGTTCTTGCATTAAGTTGTCTTCCTATACACCCTAGCTATGACTGTAACACTACCTTCTTCACTCTCTTGTTTCCTTCTCTATCAACGGTATGCTTTGCCCATTAACTTCATCTAAATCACTGAAGTTTATACGCTGCTTCTGCCTTTCAAGCCCTGCAGAGTCTGGAACAGAGAAATGAGATGTATGCTTTGTGGGAGGATAACTCTTGGGGGGTTTTAGCCCTTTGCCGCCCAACCCCTGGAGAGGATTCAGGAGAGATGTCATTTGTAAGTCAGCTTTCACTTCCTGCAGTTAACTTTTTCTTGTTTTTCTCAGATGATCTGTTCGCTTTCTTATGCTGAAGATTCCAATTCCGGTTATTAAGCTGATCATCCAGACTACCATTATTCACAGCACAGTTGGGCAAGTCCTGAACTTCAATACTTTCCTCAAACAAAGGATCACCACCAGTTGCCATCTTGCTGTGGGGGAAAGAGGGGCTGCTCACCTTGCCGTGGGGGAGGGGGCTGCTCAGTAACGGGAGAGCGCGCTCGAGCCCACGAGGCAGGGTTCTGTTACTGAGCAGCCCCCTCCCCCATGGCAAGATGGCAACTGGTGGTGATCCTTTGTTTGAGGAAAGTATTGAAGTTCAGGACTTGCCCAACTGTGCTGTGAATAATGGTAGTCTGGATGATCAGCTTAATAACCAGGATTGGAATCTTCAACATAAGAAAGCGAACAGATCATCTGAGAAAAACAAGAAAAAATTAACTGCAGGAAGTGAAAGCTGACTTACAAATGACATCTCTCCTGAATCCTCTCCAGGGGTTGGGCGGCGAAGGGCTAAAACCCCCCAAGAGTTATCCTCCCACAAAGCATACGTCTCATTTCTCTGTTCCAGACTCTGCAGGGCTTGAAAGGCAGAAGCAGCGTATAAACTTCAGTGATTTAGATGAAGTTAATGGGCAAAGCATACCGTTGATAGAGATGGAAATGAGAGTGAAGAAGGTAGTGTTACAGTCATAGCTAGGGTGTAGAGGAAGACAACTTAATGCAAGAACTCCCACTCACCTGACGAAGGGGCAACGCTCCGAAAGCTGGTGGCTTTTGCTACCAAATAAACCTGTTGGACTTTAACCTGGTGTTGTGAGACTTCTTACTGTGTTTACCCCAGTCCAACGCCGACATCTCCACATCAGGAAACAACAGCCCAGAGATAGAAGAAAAATCACAGAATCATACAACTCAGGAGGCCATTAGGCTCAATGTCCTTTTGCCAGCAATCCTATTATTTCCACACCTTTGCATTCTATGCCCTGCATATTTTGTTTCATTTTTAAAAGCATATATCAAATTCATTTCTTGAAATAATAATGTAGTAGTTTCCGCCATTCTTTCAGGTAATAGATTCCACATAATAGAATTTGCCTAGGTGACAAAGTTTTGAGGAACAATAGTGCCATGCAGCATCGAAAGATCTGAAGGGCAAACGTAATGGTAAGGGTGCTCAACTTACAGCTTGAAAATAACTTCAAGTGTGGTTGGTAGTGCTGGAAGCCAGGAGTGGCAAACATAACTGTTAGAGCTTGTTACATAACAGGAAGTGCATGCAGATAAGACTTTTTACATACTATAAGTAGTTTATCTCCCACAGGATTGCATAGAATGAGTCAAGATCAAGAGTAGACTTTAGCAGAGGGCAGGGAATAATTACATCAGGGCACACATATGTAATTCAGTTGCTAAGTCATACACTCTGTCCTTATTTTTATATTGGATTACAAATTCACATTTTATTTAGAATGGAAACGGTTTAGCTGAATTTGTCAATGACAACTTGCATTTATAGAGTACCTTCACCACAGATAAATTCCAAGTGCTTCACAGAAGCATAATCAAAAATGGGATGCCAAGCCACAGAAAGCAATATTAGATATGGTGACCAACAGTTTGATTAAAGAAGTGGGGTTTAAAGGAGTATTTTGTTACAAATGCAAGATTTAAGAAGATTATATTTTGACTGTCTCTTTTAATTTGATGTAAAACTGGATGCCCTGGAAAAGGGGAATGGGCTGAAGTTGTACTGGATTCTGCCCAGCAACAGGCAAGGTGGGAACAGAGGAACCAGGTCAAGACCTATTGGAACTAAGTGCCAAGTTTCACACCTGAACAGAGTGGCAGCTGTTTTTGCTTTGGGCAGACTTAAACAACCAGGCAGTTTGATTAAATACATACATTTTAAAATTTGGCAGGAAGCCATTATAAATATATTTCCCCAGCCTCTGTAATAGTTCCCCCACACCTTTGTAATAGTTCATTTAAAATCACATTAGAAGATATAATCTGAAATCAAAAACTACCCAACAGAAAAAAAGACAGACCCTATTTTAAAAGCAGATTAATCTGCCTGTTGTAAATGGAACTACTGTAGAGGACTCAGCAATTGGAAAAAGTAGTTTAAGTGCAGTTTCCAGTTTTTAAATAATAATATGAAGTTGGTCAATGCATGTTATTGAAGAGGAGAGTTATTTGTAGAAACAGAAGCTCAGCAATTATATTCTAAATGAGATATTCAATAATTATATTGCACATTTTATTTACGAAGTAGTACTTAGGATTTAAGACAGAAACAGGCCATTCAGCACAACCATCCATGTCAGTGTTTTTGCTCCACTCAAGTATCCCACCATCTTTGCCACATATTTGTTATGTGGTCATAGTTTCTCCTTATGATTCGCTTCAATCATTCCTTGCAGCGAGTTCAACATTCTCACCACTCTTTGGGTGGGGATGTTTCTTCTGAATGCCCATTGGATTTCCTGGTGACTTTCTTATATTGATTGCCTCTGGTTATGCTCTTCTCGTGATGTGGAGATGCCGGCGTTGGACTGGGGTAAACACAGTAAGAAGTTTAACAACACCAGGTTAAAGTCCAACAGGTTTATTTGGTAGCAAAAACCACACAAGCTTTCGAGGCTCTGAGCCCCTTCTTCAGGTGAGTGGGAATTCTGTTCACAAACAGAACTTATAAAGACACAGACTCAATTTACATGAATAATGGTTGGAATGCGAATACTTACAACTAACCCAGTCTTTAAGAAACAAAACAATGGGAGTGGAGAGAGCATCAAGACAGGCTAAAAAGATGTGTATTGTCTCCAGACAAGACAGCCAGTGAAACTCTGCAGGTCCACGCAACTGTGGGAGTTACAAATAGTGTGACATAAACCCAATATCCCGGTTGAGGCCGTCCTTGTGTGTGCGGAACTTGGCTATCAGTTTCTGCTCAGCGACTCTGCGCTGTCGTGTGTCGCGAAGGCCGCCTTGGAGAACGCTTACCCGAATATCAGAGGCCGAATGCCCGTGACCACTGAAGTGCTCCCCAACAGGAAGAGAACAGTCTTGCCTGGTGATTGTCGAGCGGTGTTCATTCATCCGTTGTCGCAGCGTCTGCATAGTTTCCCCAATGTACCATGCCTCGGGACATCCTTTCTTGCAGCGTATCAGGTAGACAACGTTGGCCGAGTTGCAAGAGTATGTACCGTGTACCTGGTGGATGGTGTTCTCACGCGAGTGGAGACAATACACATCTTTTTAGCCTGTCTTGATGCTCTCTCCACTCCCATTGTTTTGTTTCTTAAAGACTGGATTAGTTGTAAGTATTCGCATTCCAACCATTATTCATGTAAATTGAGTCTGTGTCTTTATAAGTTCTGTTTGTGAACAGAATTCCCACTCACCTGAAGAAGGGGCTCAGAGCCTCGAAAGCTTGTGTGGCTTTTGCTACCAAATAAACCTGTTGGACTTTAACCTGGTGTTGTTAAACTTCTTACTATGCTCTTCTCCACAGAGAAATATTCTCTCCGCTCTATCAAAATCTTTGATAATTAAATGCCATTAAAGTAACCTTGCAGCCTCTTTTTTTTTAAAAAAAAGAGAGACCCAGCCTGTTGCTCCTTTGCTAATACATGCATTTCTGGCATTTTTTTTAAAAAAAAAGCACGGGATGTGGGCATCACTGGCTAGGCCAGCATTAATTGCCCATTTCTAGTTTCTCTCGAGAAGGTGGTGATGACCTGCCTTCTTGAAGTGGTGCAGTCCATATGGCATAGGTATCATCCTTGTAAACCTCTACACTTTCTCCAATGTCTATTTCCTTTATATAATATGGCAACCAGAACTGCACACATTGCCCTTGGGTATGGCCAAAGGTTTGATACCGATTTGGCATAATTTCTTTACTCTTCAATTCTATTGCCCCTCTAGAAATAAAACCTAGTACTTGGTTTGCTTTTCTTGTGGCTTTGCTAACCTGTGGTGCAACTTTCGTGAATGTTGCATTTGTATCCCAAAATCTCTTAGTCCCCTTACCCCAACTAGATTTGCTTCTTCCAAGAAATAAGTGACCTTCATACTACCTTACATTTATGCATGTTGATCAGATGAGACATGATCTCACCGACCCCACCCCCAACCACTGGCTAGCCTCCACCCTCCTTCCCTGATGGCCAGCCCTGATCGCCCTCCCTCACCCACTGATCCTTTTTGCAGAGTGACAGCTGGCCCCCCCACCCCCAATAGGACCCACCCCGTCTTGGCACAGCCTGATGCCCAGTGGGAAGTGACAAGGTGCAGCTTGAGCTGTGCCAGTTTACCCCTTGAGCTGTGCCAGGGTGCCAGGCACCCCCCTTCCAACCTTCTGGGCGGGTCCTCAATGGCCTGTCTTCCCTCCAGCAGGGTCGGGCCGCCCTGTTAGTGGAGAGCAGGAGTAAATCCTGCTGGAGTGAGCCACTCCCAGCGGAGGTTTTTTTAAAAAAAAAAAATCGGCGGGGGGGGGGGGGGGCGGGGGGAGAGACTTCAGTCTTGGGCCCGTTAATCAGATGCAACCGGACCGGACTGCACTCCTCGAGCAGTGCAACGGGCTGGGAGAATTGGCCTCCATGTCTTTTAAACTTCCAATACAAGAATGTGATAACAAATAACCTTCCTTATTTTTAAATTCACAATAAAGAAGTTTGTTGCTGGATTTATTAACTTAGGGCAATCACTAAGAAAACACACTCCTCATATAAACCACACACTGATTACGGGCAGTGCAAAAATGCAAATTCTATCCATGACACCAAGTTCTACTTTCATCCCTCAAAATGTGCTTTTCTCCAATCTATTAACATGGTTTTATATTATAGAATTATATTATGGTTGCTATTGCCCAGAAGTTCCTCTACTTTTCCTTTTCTTATCCACTCTGGGTTATGTCCCATTACTTGACCGGATCTTCTCTGGTTGAGCTTTTCATATATTGACTACAAAGGGGGTCTATACACATTACACAAACTCCATTCCTTTAACACATTTACCTACTTCTTCTGTCCAATTAGTACCTGAAATTACCCGATTATTCATTTATGCTTTTTAATTCAATTCCCTAATTTGTCCAACTATTTCTTTCTCCACCTCCTAACCTGTAGCCTCGACCAATTAGTATGCTTGATCCTTTACTGTCTTTAATCTCTATCATATGGATTCTTTGTCTTGCTGATAATGCCAGTAGAAAAAAGGGACACTGTTATCCCAAAGTATAACTAACTTCACCATCCCAGCTACCCACCCCCCTCTATTTTTCTAAATATATGTTATAACTTGCAATGTTTAATTCCAGGTCCTGATTTTTTTTCTGTAGTCATGTCTCAAATGTGAGATTCCTCCCACATAGGATTGCCTCCAGCTCCCCTGTCTTATAGACAGTGTGCATTGCTGTACAGGCATTTTAATGGGATGTCTTCTCCATTTATGTTTAATCAACTTTTTTGATTCCCATTCTGTAATCAACTTATTTCTTTGCCATCAATATCTTCTTCCCAATTTTTCCTGTCCTGTTTACAATAGGCTGCTTATATTTCTTGTAAATCACTCCTTGCACCCCCCGCCGCCAAAAGGTTCTTCACCTCCTTATTTACCCTTGTCAATGCCACACAGATCCTACCATGGTTCAAGTGGGGCCCATCCCTTCAGCACAGATCCTTCATGTCCCACAACTGGTGCCAGTGTCTCATGAAAAGGAATCCCTCTTTTCCACTCCCAACTTTTAGTCACGTTAACTCAATTCGAACTCGATTGAGTTCTTTGAGGAAGAAGTGACAAAAAAAAATGACCAGGGCAGTGGATGCTGTATATGTGGACTTTAACAAAGCCTTTGATAAGGTTCCCCATGGCAGGCTGATAAAGAAGGTGAAGTTATATGGGAACCGAGGTGAGCTGGTAAGATGGATACAAAACTGGCTTGAGCGTAGAAAGCAGAGAGTAGTAGTAGAAGAGTACTATTTTAACTGGAGGCCTGTGACAGGCGGTGTTCCACAAGGATCAGTGCTGGGGTTTATATAGGAAAATGCAGGTGGTCCAATTAGTAAATTTGCAGATGATACAAAAATTGGGGGAGTAGCGGATAGTGAGGAGGATTGTCAGAGGATACAGCAGGACATAATCGGCTGGAGACCTGGACCGAAAGATGGCAGATGGAATTTAATCTGGAAGAACGTGAGATGATGCGATTTGGAAGATCTACTGCAGAAGGAAAGTATACAGTAAATGCTAGAGCCCTTAGAAATATTAACATACAGAGGGATCTCGGTGCGCAGATCCACAGTTCCCTGGAGGTGGCAACTCAGGTGGACAAGGTGGTCAAGAAGGCATATGGCATGCTGGCCTTCATCGGTCGGAGCATTCGAGTATAGGAATTGGAAAATCATGTTGCAGCTGTGTAAAACTTTGGTCAGGCCGTATTTGGAGTATTGTGCACAATTCTGGTCACCACACTACCGGAAGGATGTTGATGCATTGGAAAGGGTGCAGAAGAGATTTACCAGGATATTGCCTCATTTGGAGGATATGGTCTATGAAGAAAGGTTGAACAAACTTGGATTGTTTTCATGGAGCGTCAGAGGACGAGGGGCGACCTGCTAGAGTTTTACAATATTATGACAGGCTTGGGTATAGTGGATAGTCAGTGTCTTTTTCCCAGGGTCGAAGGGTCAATTACTCAGGGGCATAGAATCCCTACAGTGCAGAAGGGGGCCATTTGGCCTATTGAGCCTACACTGATAACAATCCCACCCAGGCCCAAGCGTAACTCCATGTATTTAACCTACTAATCCCCCTGACACATTAAGGGGCAATTTATCATGGCACATCTATGGAGTTGAAAGTGAGAGGGGAAAGTTTGAGAGATGTAAGGGGCAAGTTTTTCTCTCAGTGGTGAATGCCTGGAACACGATGCCAGAGGAAGTGGTGGAAGCAGATTCTATAACAGTGTTCAAGAGGCATCTGGATAGATACATGAATAGGCAGGGAATAGAGAGATATGGACCACAGAAGCAAGAAAATATTAGATTGGAGGCATATGTTGGTCGGCACAGTCTTGGTGGGCCGAAGGGCCTGTTCCTGTGCTATGCTGTTCTTTGTTCTCCTGATCTATCTGCTCCTATGCCAATTTGCATTGGCTCAGGCAATAATCCAGGGATTAATGACCTGAAGATCTTGCTTTTCAGTTTGGAACCCAACTCTTGATACTATTGCATCAGGAAATGCTCCCGATTTCTACTAATCATCTGTCCCAATATGGACAAAGACAAATAGATCCAACCTCTTTCCGGTTACTGTCCAGTCACTGAGAAATACCACTTTCCTGAGCTCTAGATAAGTAATGCACCCTTTGGGATTCTCATTCTTGGCTGAAGAGGTTGCTATTTATTCCCCTAATTATACAGTCCCCATTACTGTCACATTTCAGTTCTACTCTCCTACCACCCCTGCCGACACAGCCTTTTGCATCATGGTGCATTGGCCTGCATCGTGGCCATCTTCCCTGTGCACTCTTTCTCCTCACTGGTAACATATGCAGCAACTGTAGGACAGGATGAGTGGTTTTGGGACCTCCTTTCCAACCTCTCCTAAATCCTAGCTACCCAGTTTCTCACATTTAAACCCAATTATTTACTTCCTTTGCATTCCTATACCAACATGGTTGCTATCTAACACAGCAAGAAAATTATACTGCTCCACAGTGACACTCAGTGGCTAGATTCTGGAACAAAATCATCTCTTTCATCATTAATTTTCAGGGCACTTTTTAAATTTTGGCAGCTAATATCATGTAAACGTTAACACTGATAATGTTCATTATATCACCAGTGACTGGCATTAACCATTACGGCAGGTAAAAGTTGAAATGTTTCGAATGCATTTTTATACGAAATGGGATAATGATTTTTCAATGCATTGGAAATGGAATTTAGCACTGCCAATGCACCTAACCAGCTTATCTTTGGACTGTGGGAGGAAACTGGAGCACGCAGAGGAAACCCACACAGACACGGGGAGAATGTGCAAACTCCACACAGACAGCGACCCAAGCCGGGAATCGAACCCATATCCCTGGCACAGAGGCAGCAGTGCTAACCACTGTGCCACCATGCCGCCCTGTTATATGCCTTATGAATGTTATATGTCACTCAGCAATTATGGTTAAATATCTCAATTTAAATCATTTGAGACTTTCCTACCTTTATGAACACTTAGAATCACACAACAGAGAACTTCCAATTGTAACATGGAAGCAGTTGAAAGTTAGTATTCACAGTTTTCATTAGATTGGTGGTATACGTAATTTAACTGAAACCAGGATATTATTCATATTGTATCTAAATTGGTGCTTTAGATTACAGCAATCCTTCGTATAGCACTCCTAATTTCTTCCTCAAATGAACGGTGTGCTAAACAAAAAACATGCTAAATGAAAATGTTTACATTAGAAACCTACTGGCTGCCTTGAACCTAGTAAGAAGTCTCACAACACCAGGTTAAAGTCCAACAGGTTTATTTGGTAGCACAAGCCACTAGCTTTCGGAGCGCTCGCTGCTCCTTTGTCAGGTAAGTGGGAATTCTGTTCACAAACCGGGCATATAAAGACACAAACTCAATTTACAAAATACTGATTGGAATGCGAGTCTTTACAGGTAATCAAGTCTTAAAGGTACAGACAATGTGAGTGGAGAGAGGGTTAAGCACAGGTTAAAGAGATGTGTATTGTCTCCAGCCAGGACAGTTAGTGAGATTTTGCAAGCCCAGGCAAGTCGTGGGGCTTACAGATAGTGTGACATGAACCCAAGATCCCGGTTGAGGCCGTCCTCATGTGTGTGGAACTTGGCTATCAGTCTCTGCTCAGCGACTCTGCGTTGTCGTGTGCTGTGAAGGCCGCCTTGGAGAACATGTACCCGAAGATCAGAGGCCGAATGCCCGTGACCGCTGAAGTGTTCCCCAACAGGAAGAGAACACTCCTGCCTGGTGATTGTTGAGCGGTGTTCATTCATCCATTGTCGTAGAGTCTGCATGGTCTCCCCAATGTACCATACCTCGGGACATCCTTTCCTACAGCGTATCAGGTAGACAATATTGGCGAGTTGCAAGAGTATGCACCATGTACCTGGTGGATGATGTTCCCACGTGAGATGATAGCATCCGTATCGATGATCCGGCACGTCTTGCAGAGGTTGCTGTGGCAGGGTTGTGTGGTGTTGTGGTCACTGTTCTCCTGAAGGCTGGGTAGTTTGCTGCGGACAATGGTCTGTTTGAGGTTGTGCAGTTGTTTGAAGGCAAGTAGTGAGGGTGTGGGGATGGCCTTGGTGAGATGTTAATCTCCATCAATGACATGTTGAAGGCTCCGGAGAAGATGTTGTAGCTTCTATGCTCCTGGGAAGTACTGGACGACGAAGGGTACTCTGTCTGCCGTGTCCCGTATGTGTCTTCTGAGGGCGGTGCGGTTTTTCACTGTGACGCATCGGAACTGTCGATCGATGAGTCGAGCGCCATATCCTGTTCTTATGAGGGCATCTTTCAGCGTCTGGAGGTGTCTGTTGCGATCCTCCTCATCTGAGTAGATCCTGTGTATACGGAGGGCTTGTCCGTAGGGGATGGCTTCTTTAATGTGTTTAGGGTGGAAGCTGGAGAAGTGGAGCATCGTGAGGTTATCCGTGGGCTTGCGGTACAGAGAAGTGCTGAGGTGACCATCCTTAATGGAGATGCGTGTGTTCAAGAATGCAACCGATTCCGGTGAGTCTGATGGTGGGATGGAACTTGTTGATGTCATCATATAGTTGTTTCAGTGATTGGTCACCATGAGTCCAAAGGAAGAAAATGTCATCGATGTATCTAGTGTATAGCATTGGTTGAAGGTCCTGTACGGTGAAGAGGTCTTGTTCGAACCTGTGCATGAAGATGTTGGCATATTGAGGTGCAAATTTGGTCCCCATGGCTGTTCAGTGTGTCTGGAAGAAGAACTGGTTGTTGAAGGTGAAGACATTGTGGTCCAGGATGAAGCGGATGAGTTGTAAAATTGCATCTGGAGACCGGCAGTTGTCGGCGTGGAGTACTGAGGCAGTTGCAGCAATGCCCTAGTCGTGGAGGATGCTGGTGTAAAGTGCCGAGACATCCATTGTGACAAGGAGTGCTCCTGGTTCAACTGCTCCATGTGTGCGGAGTTTCTGTAGAACGTCCGTAGTGTCGCAACAAAAGCTGGGAGTTCTTTGTACAATGGGTTTCAGGATGCCCTCGACGTAGTCGGAGAGGTTCGCGCACAGGATCCCATTGCCCGATACGATGGGACGGCCGGGTGTGTTTGCCTTGTGCATCTTCGGGAGGCAGTAGAGATCTCCAACGCGGGGAGTACGTGGGATGAGAGCACGGGGGGTGCTCTGAAGGTCCGGATCAAAGGTCTTGATCAGTCTGTTGAGTTGACGGGTGTTCTCTTTGGTTGGATCTGCGGGTAACTGTCTCTAGTGTTCCTCGTTGTTCAGTTGTCAGTACACTTCTTTGAAATAATCCGTTCTGTTCTGTGTCTGCTGGTTTGATGACAATGTTGCGGTTGGTCTTGAGAGTGTGATTGGCATTGCAATGTGCTTGGGTGATGTTCGGGACTGTCTTGAGAGTGCGGCTGATGAATCTGGTGTCGATGCACCTCTTCACGGCTTGGACATACATGTCAAGCCGAGGGCAGTGGCCTTCCGGAGGAGTCCAATTCGACTCTTTCCTCTTCGGTTGCTGCACTGCAGATGTGTGTGTTGGCTGTTCCAGTTCATTGGCTGTCTCATTGTTGGCCTCTTGGGGTTTGTAGAAGAACTCCCGCAGCCTCATTCGCCTGATGAATTCCTCTGTGTCTGCTGTGAGACTGATGGGGTCTATTTTGGTGGTGGGGCAGAAATTGAGCCCTCGGCTGAGAACTTCGATTTCATCTGGTTAAAGTGTGTAGTCCGACAAGTTGACAATGGATTTCCCTGCAGTGGTACTGTTTTCTACTGTGGTACCGGGGGAGGCTTGGTTCCTGCTGGTGGTAATGCAGAGTTTCTCAAGTTTCTTGTTCATGTGTGCATGTAGATGGCGTAGTTCCTTTGTCTCGTCTGCTTGGCAGAGTTTCGCAGCTGGTCTGCGTCCTGAGCACAAGTTGAGAATATGGACTCTATCTTGATTTCCAGAATGCAGCGTTTGCTGTAGAGCTGGTGTATGAGGTGGTTGAGGAGTGTGAGAGAGGTGCGACAGCAAAGTCTCTCAGTGTAGTCTGTGTTATTGGTTGACCTGAGTGGGTTCGTGATCTGTGGTCCTTTTGGTGCCTTGTCTGCTTTCTTGCATCTTTGCCTTGAACCTAACCAATCCAAAAATCCTCTTGTAAACTCTTACCACTCAACTCTAGCTCTCCGCTTCCTGCCTTCAACTCACCACTTCCCATCCTGACCCTCTTACTCATCGCTATCCTCTCTCTCAGCTTACTGCTTCCTGCCAGCATCCCTGCCTCCCCTACCACTCTCAGCCCCTCTCACTCTCTCTCCAAACTTCACTCTAAGAGCTCAGGAAATGGGAGGGCTGGGAAGGGAGTGGGAAGAGCAGCGAGCAGGAGGAAAGTGGCAAGCTGAAGGGTCAAGTAGGGCAGCGACGATTTGTTTCTAAAAGACTAAGCAATATTTGCGCTAAAATGACAATGGAGGCAAGTACAATTTGGGAAACATTCCTATTTTAGAAACAAAAACACACTATTAGAATAGAGGATACTTGTACAAACAATGGAATTTCTTTACAAAATTTTCATCTAACAGTAGATATGATATTGGAATGATATTTAGAGCATTAATAGCTGTAGTATAATCTTAGGACATAATCCACTGCAACAGCAAAGTTGATGTTTATCTTTGTCATACATCCCCAAACTGGTCTTGCACATTTAAAACTCTCTTACAATAAATTACCAATTTTAGTTCCTGCCCCGCTGAATGTTTTGTCAATAAAGTTATATTTTTTCTGCTGTTGCAGTTCATATTTTGCAGCTGTGAACTGCTTCCACTCCAAGTCTCATCAAATTGTGCTACAATACTAATACCAAGTCACAAAAAGTCAGCACTGGAAGGGGGATTAAAGTTAACTGCATTACCTTTCTAGTCACCATGTTGCAGCATTTTAACATAGTGAAGAATCGTACAAGCAGACTTAAATCTGTCAGTTATTTTAATATTTCATCTCAATTATAATAAAAATGCAAAGCAGTGTGGCTTGATTTAAAAGTAACCTGAAAGGATAATGCCAGATATAAAAAATAGATCTTTGGCAGTATCCCAGTCAGATTTAGCATGTGTCTGTCTGATGGATGATTACATAGCATTATTACTGACAGAGTTAAAGTATTAAGGATAGTTTTTGATGTGCACAGTAATAGGATCTAATTTGCTGATCATTTTCTGCAATCACAGTTGCTTTAATGTCACCACTTTAGTGTAATTACTTGTTGGAATAATACACTATGGACATCCATAAAGCAGCTTTATGCATTCCCAGAATAAAATTCACTTAGTATCAAGGGATTACACTACTACTTACTCACGGCATCCCATTCAATGAAGAGTGACCCAAGGCTAATAAAAACAGGTCTTGGCAGACTGTTAAACTGCGCTTCTGCTTTCATGATAAATGATCTTTCAACAACTGCAACAATTCGGAATTGGCATTATATTTACTGTTGGAAATGTACTTCAGAATTGATGACCTTTACTAAATCAATGCATACACAATATCTTGCTATAGTTCAAGTACCCAAACAATGTGTGAATTATGTTAAAATTCAGTGTGACACTATAATGTCGCTTTAAGCATACTTACTTCAATAGTACATAGTTTGTCTGTCATTTTTGTTCACTCTTGTAAACAACCCAAGATGTCTATCACATTTCCACAAAAGATGCCTTCAAAAGTTCCTCAACCATTCCCTCTTAAGTGCTCTCAGATGTCTGCAATGTTGCATCCATTACTTATACAAGCGACATGTTTATAAAGGAGCTCTATAGACTGGACAATATTGCACAGTGAAAACCTCTGTGGGCTTACATTGTGAATAAATGAGGTCACAATTATAAATCAGTGAGTGTGAAGATCAAGAGGCATGGATCACATTAACTCAAAGCAAAAATACACATATTCATACACAGATCATAACTTTTGAGATGATACATGGGGAAAACGAGTTTGAGCTCAAAGTTTCATGTGTAGCAAATTCCTACACCTAGCTATGTTGAAGGAGATACCAGATAATTTCTGAAAGGGTAACAGGGAAGAGAGAAAAGCAAACCATGGAAGGAAAATTACTGTGAGCCTGTCTCCCCCTCCCCCCCCCCCCCCCCCTTTTTCTATGACTGGCACAAGCCACTTATCACTTGCTCAGGTGGAATGAGGGGCAGAAAAAACTGATAGCACATTGAATAGTTAACTGATAGTTTCAGGGGATTTTTTAAACTATTAGATGAGGGAGTAAACTAATATCAATCTTTTCCAATGACGTTGAGGTTGGAACATTATTCAAGGGGTCCAAGATTGTAGACATCACCAGATGTAGTAAAGTGGTCCATGATGCTAGCTAGACAATCTGGAACGTTAGACTAATTAATGTGCAATGAGAAGTATGTAGGTTCAGCAAAAATTAGCCTGACGCCTTGGTTTGATAGAAACAAGGTTATGAATTATGTATTAAATAACAACGTAACACATTGGAAAAAAGAATGGGAACTTTTGGGGTTAACAAGTGGTGAAAATAACAAATTAAATAATGGAATATATAGCTATGTATGTGACGTATTAGGACAAAGGAGATGAGGTTACAGATTCATAGAATTATATAACAAAGAAGGGGCATGTGCTGATTAGTCCCACCCTTGTTCTATCCCCAATAGATTATGGATTGACAGAACTTGAAGGTGTTTACATAATTTGATGCAAATGGGTTATTTCCATTAAGGCTAATGAGTGGATCTGTGCAACACTGATATTTTTCAATGTTTTGCCAATCTATTAAGATTCTTATTTGAGGAAAGCAGGTACGAAATTCCCGACTGCATCAAACCTTCACCTCAATTAAGTTGCATATGGCTGTGCAGGTGCAACTAAATTGTCTATTATTCAAAGCAGCTCACTGAATGATTCATTGAACAAGATATCTGCATTTCAGTTTTGAGCGAGTGAAGAATAACTTAATAATACATCCCGACCGAAGTAACAAATACCTTGGGAGCAATTTTAGACCCGCCTATAAATGTTGCAATACTGGCGCAGCAGATGGCCTGAAGCTGACACAAAGTTAGGAACAACTTTCAGGTTTGCTCAAATGTTGCTCGCAAGCACAGGCACCAAAAGGTGCCCCAATGCAATTTGTATGTGGGAAGGCAGTTGAGGAAAAAATGATACTAAAGAGAACCAAGCTGCTGTCAGCAGGAGGAGCACTCCTGCTCTTCTCAACCCCTCACAAAATTCTCCCAAAGCTATTTTTGGACTGTATCCTGAATAGCCACCAACATTCCCCTCATGAGCAGTTGATTCAGCAATTGGGCGAACCTACTTGTACGTGAAAATTGCAAACATGGGGGAGAAATGGAGAACAAGTATAATTACAACTTGAGTTTTTTTAAAACCACAAAGACAGACTTACAAAAAAAAACTCCACTCTGCTTCTACACAATCAATCAATCAAGTTACCAATCAACTTGCCTTTTCCAATCACCTTGTAAAGCTGTTACTCTATCAATACAAAACTTAAAAATTTAGTTTTAGCTAGAAATCCTGAAAACAGGACAATTATTTCATGGTGTATTCTGCTGCTCAATTAGAGGTGCAATCAACTTGGCCTGTGCCTTTAAGAGAGCCTACGCTGAGTAAAATTAGAGGCTAATTGTAAAGATATTAACGATTATGGAGTCAAGGCATATGGATAGATTTAAGATATCAATCAGCAATGATCCAACTGAATGGCAGAATAAACTCAAACTGCTGAATAGCTTCTCCTGTTCTTTTTCTGAGTTAAGTTAGAATTTTAAAACTGTTTTGGAGGGAAGGGTGGACCGGAGAAAGAACTAGAAGAAAATCAAGAGGACACTGGGTGAATCAGAAAAGACAGGCAAGAGAAAAAAAAAGTTATGAATAAATCCAACAAGGAATTCAGGAGAAACCTCCTTACCGAGAGAGTGGTTAGAATGTGGAAGTCATGACTACATGGAGTTGCTAAGATTAATAGCACAGGTACATTTGAAGGAAGGCTAGATAAGCACGAGAAGAAAGGAAGAAAGGGATAAGCTGAGAAGGCTTGTGTGAAGCTGAACTGTTGGATTGAATGGTCTGCTTCTTTCTGCAATTTCTATGTAACTGTTGCCAAGCAAAAATGTCTCAAAAGGAATATACAACAAGGCCCATAATTGAACAAGATTCCCTCGTTCGAGTGGCTAGTAGATGGAGTGCAGTATACCAACATTATGTAATGTTTGGAACAAATATAGCTTGAAAATTCAGGATTTACATTACTGAAAACAGTTCTCGACAAAGTAATTGCTCTACAAACAATATCAAATCCTTGCTGTAATGAAGTGATTGCTGAATATTACTTTTGCCTTTTATTGGTAGAAAATAAATATTGAATTATGACTTAGTTGAGAAAGCCAAAATTCTGCATAATAGACCAACTTTGGAAACACAATGATCATTGTAAACTTGTTTGCTAAGACAGCGTTGTTCAATGTGACTAAAATATCAATAACTGGAATGATCTTGCCAATTTGCAGGTTAACAAAACAGAAGTGAGCACAATGACATGATTACATTACCAACTACACTTGGCATCACAGACTGGGCCAGAATTTGCTGTCAAAATAATGGTGAGGCTAATGGTGTTCACTGTTATTTATGAGTAAATATAACAAGAACTTCAAACGAAGGAACAGGTGAATGGTAAATTGCAAACATCCAAAAGATGGTGTCTGAGGTGCACCGATCTGTCATTAATTTGGCAAAACAGCATCGTGTTATTTGCCTCACCATTGATAAGTAGTGAATGTCATGATGTTGCTATATTTTTATGATATGAAATAAACCTGTCACAGGTACAAATAATTACAAGCACCTTTTAGCAGCATTGCAAGTGTTAATGACTGCCATTCAACCTCTCTGGTACTAAAAATGAACCATTTTATTTGTTAAGCCTCATTCCTTCAAGTTGATTTTTTTTTTAAGGATGGTGCTAATGTTTAAGGATGTCAAATTTTAAGAAGTATATCAATCTTCCTTTCTGTTCTTTTTCCTGTCTCAATAAAATCTTCATTTCATTTTATTCCTTTTACTTAATCAATTTGATATTAAATTCACCTCCTTTAATTCAACTTCCTTCCGAGTCCCTCTGCTGTTTATTGCTCAATCTTTAAATCTCATTTATCAAGGAGATAACGTTGTTATTTGTCAGTGTTCACCCAGGACCCTGTTTCTCTTATGGTGATGCTACTAATTTGTATGGACAAATTCCAATAGATGTTGTTCAATGTCCTGCTGCAGCAAAATCTGCCTCACTATTTTCTCTTTGTTTTATCAAAAATAAAGAGAGAACTAGGCAACAATGTGGTGGAAACGCTGATTGATTCAGCTCCCCAATAGCAGCATGGGAAGCACAGAGGTGCATTTATTCACGAAGAAATCTGGGAGTAATTCTTCCATTTACATTTCATAATTTAAGCAACAACTTGGTTACTTCTTTTCATCTGTTAAAAATCTCACTGGTGACTAGTGAGCAATCCCTCATTTATTTGTGGCCAGACAGCATCATTTATTGCTTGAGTGCTGTGCTGTGATCTGCAGTTTCTAATTCGTCATCCGAAAGTTCTAGAAACACAGTAACAAAAGCAAATGGATTCTTCTGTACTTCTGCTGTTTTACAAGCAGGCAGTGGAAAACTGCTTATGCAAGCTTTACATAAAACTTCTTTGCTTAAAAGAAATGTATTTTTATAAACAATATATTCAGTTCTACGAAATGGGCAACCTTTACTTCTTTCAGACAATTTAATCTGGAACAGCTTTGCTGCACAACTCCATCAAAATAATATTTTACAAATTTGAGGATTTGGATCAGAAAACAAGGAGGCTGTGACTAACTCTGAAAATGTACAATTAAACAGAATTGATAAGAATTCTCATTATAAATCCATCAATACTCACAGCAACAGATGGCGACCCCATACTTCCACTACCATCTTCAAATCCATTTTGCTCAGAGTCATCCTTTAAGAAATACAAAATATCAATGTGTTGGTCCTCACTGGCAATACATTAAAGTGTATATTATTCATTTTACAACGTAAACTTTTCTCTTTTTTTAAAAAGGGAATGGAGACGCTGATGTTTAAGGCATGAAAAATAGAGATGTTGATGTTTAGAAGGGTGGGCAGGATGGAAGAGGGGAGGGTCAGTTGGCTAGATGAAAGTGCGATGCAGAATGATGCCAATGGCACCGGTTCAATTCTTGTAACGGCTCATGTTCATGGAGGCCTGCCTCCTTGCCTTACGCTTCCTGAGCAGTGCTCCTCATTTTTAAATAACTAATTTTATCTCACTGATGAGCAGAGATGCCTCTGGTCCTTTGTGGACTATGATTAATTACTAATCAGAGGGATTTGGGTGTACTTGTACAAGGAATGATGAAAGTTAGTATGCTTTTCAACAAACAATTAGGAAGACAAATGTCATACCAGTTGTCATTATGAAAGAATAGAACAAGAACAAGGGAGTCTTTCTGCTTTGGGGTGACCACACATGAAGTATTATGCACAGTTCTGCTCTCCATATTTAAGCACATACTTGCCTTGGAGGCAGTATAGCAAAGGTAGACTAGACTGGTTCCTGGATTGAGAAGCTAATCTTATGATAGTCTGTGAAAATGGACCCATACTCTGGAGTATAGGAGGTGAATACAGAACATGGTAGTGGTCTCAGGATAAAGGACTCATTATTTATGATTGAGATGAGGAGAAATTTCTTCTCAATGGTTATGAATCTTTGGAATTCTCTTCTCCAGAGGGTTGTGAATGCTTCATTCTTGAATATATTTAAGGTATGTTTTTGGTCTCTCAGGGAACTTTTGGATTTGGGGAATGGGCAAGGAAGTAGGGTTGAAGTAAAAGATCAGTCATGATCATAAAGGAGGGCAGGTTTGACAGCCCATATGGCCTACTCATGCTCCTAATGCTACTAACACACAGTAACCCAGCTCAAAACCAGCAGTTTTGCCAGGTATGTTGGACTCCTTCAGTAGAAAGTTGCTAATGTGAAATGTTTTTGTGATAATTTGTTGATACCATTCACTCCAACTGACCAGTGTTAACTCTGTTGGCAAATTTACTATTAACATGCTGGCATAGTGCAGGAGATTTTGTCAGCTTCAAACTGGTTTCCAAGAACAGACATGAGTTTGGTCCCTCTTGCACAAGCTCAACCATTTAATTATAGCCCAGGGCTGATATAAACTGAGTGCAAAGGAAGACTGTACTCGGAACTGAAATGTCGGCTTGAATGGGGTAGTGGTTCAATGCTAGCAAAACAAAATTTTAATCAACCTAAAGAGATAAAGGAGCATTAAAAAAATGGATGCAAGCTACTTTTCAACTTTTTGTACAATACTCTTCTTTTGCCTTTTTAATTGGCTTGGCACCATAGTAAAAAATTCTACTTTGATTTATTCTCAAAGTTCATATCAAGTGTATTATTTATCACTGTTCAAAGTGAATTGATGTACAATTGTTCATATAAAAACACAATCAAGCAACCATATTAAACTTAGTTTAATAAAAATATTGAAAATAAAAGCAACCCATATGGTCATTCAAATCGAAGACAAACCAAAAATGTTACTTATGATACTGCATTTTGTTTGTAGATTTAAATCATATTGGAAGGAACCATCAAGTTCCACTCCTACTTTGAAATTAAAATAAGCATAGCGAAAGGCTTAAAACATTGATGACAATTATGCAGGATCAACAGGATAACATTCAGAGTTAATAATTTATGGAAATTAAATCACAAAATGGTAACAGCTACAAAATGGTTTCCATTTGTAAACTACTGATATCAATGCCTGTTCTAGTTTTTGTAAAGAATGTTAATTCTAACTTTATTTTTCTATTGTTGATGAGAATAACTATTGCATGTTTACAAAAAGGCTATGGACTAAGGTACCTGATGAAATGGACCGAATTTTGAGAATAGACATTTAACAATATTAAGGTCAGAAATTAGAACACAAAAAATTAAATCAATTAAGATTTGACACTCGTATTCCTCGTGGTTCCATAGGTGCCTGCAATCTTCCAATATGTTCAAAAAAGTGCCTGCCAGCTGTTCAACTGTGGGGACACTTTTTGCTAACCGCTCAAAGGAAAGAGAATTTAAAATATTGTAAGGTAAACTGGTATTTGGAATGTGTACCTTTTTTGAAAACAACTTTCATGTCCATTACGGAAATTAAAATCACTGACTTACCAATGAAATAAAGGGAACTTGGTGTTTTCTTTGTGAAGCAAGGTCAAAAATAATGTGTTTGTTACGATTTATATTGTTCAAATATTATTCCAGTAATATGCTTTTCACATTATATTTAACAAGCCTGAAAGCAGTATGGTTATGAATAACTATAATTTCAGATTCAACTTTATTTTATTGGAAAATTCTTCGATGCAATCAATATTTTTGCAGTTAAAACTGCAATGGAAGAAGTGTTACAAAATACTATGAACTTGCAGGATTTTCTTAACTCGGTTAAATTTGTTCATGAATCAGCATTTATCATTGTATGTAAAATAAAATTGGAAAAATATCAGGAACTATCACTTTAGTGAAAATCTACAGTACAGGAAAAAGTAAAACAGATCAAATGAGACTAAGAATTTACCCAATCCTATTATTTACTTGTATTAAGCCTTGGGACATGTTTTCTACATTCATGGTGCTACATAGATACAAGTTGTTGTGGTAGATGTTCCTAATTTTGTTGCATTAATCATTTCCAGAGAGGAAATGTAAACATGACAATGATCAGATTAGTTGGCACATTCTTCACATAGACTTAGGTGTTCACCATATGTAGTTCAGATCAACCATTATACAAGAGTTACAATTCGTTTTCAGAAGTGAAAGGAAAATAGGTATCACAGCTGTCACTACCCATTACTTGAATGATATTTTTAAATTTAAATGAAAAATAAATCTCTTCACCTTGTGATTTTATTTTTAAATTGACAAATGAAAGTAATCTCTTTAAGGTATTTACAGTATAGTACATAAACTCCACTAAAATAGCACCACATAATAATTACAAGTGCTAGATTCATTTGTTACCTTCACAGCCAAAGTACACATGCAATAATAATCAGTAGTTACTTTAATATGTCCACTGGGAAACTTACTACCGCACTAGGAGGCTATAGTGGAGGCTCCATGGTTGTATTTGACAGACCTCCTCTATTAATCTTTGGAATAAATCTTCCATGGACAAATGCAACTACTGCAGTACATGTAGATCAGCAGTTCAATTACCATTATGGGGCATAAGACAGGGACACCTAAATGCTATTTTCAAACGTAGTGATAAAAATATTGAGAGTTTTTATAGCTCCAGACTTGGTCATTTCAATAAAAACATAAATCCCTGGAAAAAAGCTCAGTTGGTTGAGCAGCACTTGGAGAAAGAGAGTTAACATGTTAGATCGGTCTTTCAGTATCCAGAGTATTTCTAGCATTTTCTCTTTGTTATTTTAGATTTGCATCCTTAGTATTTTGCTTTTAACTACTACAAAGTTCTTCTGGCTTGTCTGTTTCCTCCATAGTTGCTGACTGGCCTGCTAATTGTCTCCAATATTTTCTGATCTAAAAACATAACATAATAGGAGCAGGAGGATACCATTAAGTTTTTAAAGTTTATTTATTTGTTAGTGTCACAAGTAGGCTTACATTAATAACACTGTAATGAAGTTATTGTGAAAATGCCCTAGTCACCACACTCCGGCACCTGTTTGGGTACACTGAGGGAGCATTTAGCATGGCCAATACAGCTAATGAGCACATCTTTTGGACTGTGGAAGGAAACCGGAGCACTCGGAGGAAACCCACGCAGACACAGGGAGAATGTGCAAACTCCACAAAGAATTGAACCCGGGTCTCTGGCACTGTGAGGCAGCAGTGCTAACCACTGTGCCGCCCTAACCTGCTTCACCAATCAATTTGATCATGACTGATCTTGGGCTTCAAATCCACTTTCCAGCCCACACCCCATATCCCTCAATTCTGAGAGATCAATAATCTGTCTATCCCGTCCTTAAATATAATGGCACATTCAGTCTGGGATAGAGGATTCCAAAGATTCAAAATCCTTTGAGTGATGAAACTTCTCATCTTGGTCCTAAATGATCAGCCCCTTATGCTGAAACCTTGTCCTTAAACTGTGACCCCTTGTTCTGGATTCCCCAGTGAGGAGAAATAAAATCTCTCAGTATCTACTCCATCAAGCACCTTAATAATCTTTAATGTTTCCATAAGCTTACCTTTCATTCTTCTAAGGTACTAATGTTTACTTTAGCTACTCGTTACTGGCAAAAGTTTTTATAATCCAATTACATATTCCTGGCTCCTTTACCCTCAATTTATTTTACCATTTCATCAATTTCTTGGTGGTTCTTTGCTGGATTTCAAAATATTCCCATTCCTCAGATTTACTACTGTTATTTGCAACATTACAAGTCTTTTCTTTAAATCCAGTACAATCTTTACTTGTTTAGTAAGCCACAATTGGTCTTGCTGAGCCTTTGTATTTCAATTGAATCTATTGTTGTGTTGAATATTTTGAATTGGTTCTTTAAATATTTCCCACTGTTTATGTGGCCATACTTTTTAGGTCATTTACCCAATAAACCCAAACCAGTTCTCCCCATATACCTATATAATTGGCTTTAAGTTTAAGATTCTGTTTTGCGATTGGATTATGTTCCATTATTTCGCAGTGGATCTTTTAATTTGATATTCTGATACACTATTACCGTTAAACTTTGTCCTTTCCTGTCCCATTCAGCTTGTCCTCAACCACATTGATATACTTTTCTGCTGCCTCAGCTTTTATCTTTGGAATTCTAAATCTCCCTTCACCCGAACCCTCATCTACCTCTTAGTTTAAAGGCAGTTTTTTGTTTCAAATTTCCAGAATTTGCAGTTTTCTGCTTTTTGGTTAAAAGCAGAATTCACTCTTACAGCTTGTGACATCTGAATCCATCAACCATGCAATGGCCTTGAAAAACTCAGTTTTACTTAAAACATTACAAAAATGTAATGTTCTCATTTCTTTGTAAAGTACTTTTTCTGTAACATGCATTTAAATGAGATGGTTAAAAAACCCTCATCTGCATAATAGCACAACATATAAGAGGGTGCAAGAAGTGAAATTAATATAATTTTCCTCAAAGTGGCCAATAATCATTTGAAAGCCATGGTCTGTTAGCAGACCAAGTTAGAAGCCTTGAAGAAGTTATATGGATACGTAATGTTAACTCAGTTTCTCTCTTCACAGATGTTGCCAGAGCTGCTGAGGTTTTGCAGCATTTCCTGTTGTTAATTTCAGATTTCCAGCATCTGCAGCATTTTGCTTTTGTTATAGCAGACCTCAAGTCTGGAGAGCAATTCAATGGACGATCAGCACTGAGCTTGAGATGAGAAAAATCAGCCAGTGACCTTTAACAGGAAAGAATGGGGTGTTGGGATGTCAAGAAAGAATAGATCAGGTTCATTAGTCATGCTCTCCATAACTATATAATCCCTGCAGATTCATTGTCTTGGTTCATACACGAAGAATGGTCACTTGGGTAAGAACCCATTGACTGAATAGTGCTCACAAAACTGTAGATCATCAACGGCATTCAGGAGAAACTGGAAGAAAAATTGAATTATCCCCCAAAAAACACTACTTTTATTTTTATGATAATGTAAAGTATTGTGCTATTCAGTACAAGATTAGATTACACAGAATTTTTATATGCAATTTAACTGTTTATGGGACATTACACAATGATGGCAAATTTTAAAAGCATGCCATGTCCTATACTGTGTTGTTTCTGATAGTGGCAGTGATAGATTGCTGCATTAAGCAGCATATACTTTGAAAACCAAGGGGTTCATGCTGCAGAATAGCTAGTGCAGGAGATGAAGAATGATACTGGCAATTGCACCTTTACATTCCAATAGCGCATAAGCATAACATTATATACCATTAACAACCTGGGAGCTGTTTAAGCAATAAATACAATTACAAATCAAAGGGGAAATGCAGGACTTTCCCTCCTGCAGCATTTTTCACAAATATTGAAGCCTAGGCCAATTTCAAGACTGACCAGATGGTAGAGATTGCAAGACTTCTACAGTGAAGAACGAACAATTAACATTAATAAATAAAATTAGGTGGTCTATTAGTCTTGCTGACTGGGGAGATAGCTAAGCTGTTCCATACAGTAGTATCTGCAAGAGTGTAACAAAGGTAAAACAATCTGATAACAATTAGCTTTGAAACTATGTTGTAATAAATGGCAATTTCCATGTCAGTTTTATCAGTTAGAATTTACTTTGCTTCAGTGTTATAATTCTGACCTACAGTCAAGCAGAACTTGGCTTTGATAGAAATGGCGGTCAGATCTGAAATTATTCCGGGCTACATAAACAAACCTCTGCCAAAATGCTAAATCCTGAAGCAATTATCATTCCTCCTAATTCACTGCAATTTTACACAATTTCATTTAATGTTTGACTATTACAGATTCTATTCTAAATTGAAGTATTTTTCCATGTTCCAGCATTTGAAATCTGGATGCACTGATCCTGACCAAAAAAAAAACCAGCATTACCATACAATTTGTCAATTCAAAACGCTCGTTTTTGTCTCTCTCAAAAATCTACAATAATTTTTTAATAACTACAGTTTCCATTTTGAGAATATTCCCAAAACATTTATATTAAAATGCAGATATCATAAACTTAGTCCAATCTTTTATACAGTCATGCTTGTTGGATGCTTCAAGTTGAATGTATTTTGAGATCTTTTCTATTGTGGACATTATTTGCAACTTCATAAGAAGGCACCTGTTTTCTATCATGCAACAGCTGCAGAAACAAAATTAGTGGGGAAATTAGAGAAACAGAATCAACAGAACATTTCTTTGTCCATAATGCTGTCCGAAAAACAGCAACACCTTTCTTTCACTGCTCATCTCTCACCCTAAGCAAGAATGTTAGAGAGCAAGTGTGTAGTCATACAAATGTTGAGAATCATTTTCACAAACAATTTATTGTTTTCAATCCATTAGGTATGATTTTTCTCACAAAGCTTAAATGCAGCATTTTCATGGTTGCCTGAAATCCAAAGGTCATGAAAATTAGCAGAGAAAAAGTGTTGGAGAAACTTAAGGGACTAAAATCTGACAAATCCCCAGGATCTGATGGCCAACATTCGTGGATGTTCTGATTGTAATTTTCCAAAATTCCTTAAATTCTAGAATAGCCCTAGCAGATTGGAAGTTAGCATATGTAACACCACTATTCAAGAAAGAAGAGAGAAAAATAACAAGAGATTTACAGGCCAGTTATAGAGTCATAGAAGTTTACAGCATGGAAACAGGCCCTTCGGCCCAACTTGTCCATGCCGCCCTTTTTTTCTAAAAAACCCTAAGCTAATCCCAATTGCCTGCATTTGGCCCATATCCCTCTATACCCATCATACCCATGTAACTATCTAAGTGCTTTTTAAAAAGACAAAATTGTACCCGCCTCTACTACTACCTCTGGCAGCTTGTTCCAGACACTCACCACCCTCTGTGAACAAATTGCCCCTCGGGATACTTTTGTATCTCTCCCCTTTCACCTTAAACCTATGCCCTCTAGTTTTAGACTCCCCTACCTTTGGGAAAAGATATTGACTATCTAGCTGATCTATGCCCCTCATTATTTTATAGACCTCTATAAGATCATCCCTCAGCCTCCGACACTCCAGAGAAAAAAGTCCCAGTCTATCCAACCTCTCCTTATAACTCAATCCATCAAGTCCCGATAGCATCCTAGTAAATCTTTTCTGCACTCTTTGTAGTTTCATAATATCCTTTCTATAATAGGGTGACCAGAATTGCACACAGTATTCCAAGTGTGGCCTTACCAATGTCTTGTACAACTTCAACAAGACGTCCCAACTCCTGTAATCAATGTTCTGACCGATGAAACCAAGCATGCCGAATGTCTTCTTCACCACTCTGTCCACCTGTGACTCCACTTTCAAGGAGCTATGAACATGTACCCCTAGATCTCTTTGTTCTGTAACTCTCCCCAGTGCCCTACCATTAACTGAGTAAGTCCTGCCCTGATTCAATCTACCAAAATGCACCACCTCGCATTTGTCCAAATTAAACTCCATCTGCCATTCGTCAGCCCACTGGCCCAATTGATCAAGATCCCGTTGCAATTGGAGATAACCTTCTTCACTGTCCACTATGCCACCAATCTTGGTGTCATCTGCAAACTTACGAACCATGTCTCCTATATTCTCATCCAAATCATCAATACAAAATCACAAATAACAAATAACAGTGGACTCAGCACTGACCCGAGGCACACCGCTGGTCACAGGCCTCCAGTTTGAAAAACAACTCTCTACAACCACCCTCTGGCTTCTGTCAAGAAGCCAATTTTGTCTCCATTTAGATACCTCACCCTGGATCCCGTGAGATTTAACTTTATGCAACAACCTACCATGTGGTACCTTGTCAAAGGCCTTGCTAAAGTCCATGTGGACAACATCAACTGCACTGCCCTCATCTACCTTCTTCTGGCATCAATAGGAGGGAAATGTTGGCATCAATAGGAGGGAAATGTCGGAATCTAAAAAGTCTTATCAATACAATTAGAAAGTCGTGGTCAACATGGCTTTACAAAGCAAAATCATGTTTGACAAATTTATTAGAGTTTTTTCGAAAGTAGCCAGAAGACGAGTAGATACAGCATACATGGATTTCCCATTAAGCATTTGATAAGGTGTCACATAAAATGTTAACACACAGGATTAGGGCTCATTGAAGTTCAGAGCAATATATTAACATGGATAAAGGATTGGTTAATGGGCAGGAAACAAAGTAGGGATAAATAGGGTATTTTCAAATTGGCAGGCTGTAACCAGTGGAGTGCAGCAAGGATCAGTGGTGGATTTCAAATTTACAATTTGCAGGAATGCCTTAGACAAAGAGACCAAGAGTAATGTATCCAAGTTTGATGATGATGGTAATTAGTCTTGGTCCATAAGGACTCTAGCTAATTACTTCCGTTAAAGGGAGTCAGTGGTTATATTGCCTGAGGAGCACCACTCCGCATCAAGCGTAGGGCGAGACAACAGGTAGACCTCCATGAACTACCACATTGAACCTGCATAGTTAGTGGCACACTGCACCAAAACTAGTCATCTAGCCAACTGAGGTAACTGACCCCCCCCACTTGCTGATGATACAAAGTTAGGCAAGAATGAAGTTGTGAGGGTGATACAGAGAGGCAGTAAAGAGATATAGACAGGTCAAGCAAGTGAACAGCGAGGTAGTTGATGAAATGTGAGGTCACGCACTTTGATCGTAAGAATAGAAAAGCAGATTTTTCTTCCTAAAACATGGAGCTTTGAAATGTTGATTTTCAGAGGGTCTCAAGTACACTTGTACAAGGATGGCACAAAGTTAGCATGCAGATGTAGCATGCAATTAGCAAGGCAAATAGGATGTTGGTTGTTATTACAAGTGATTCGAGACAAAGAATAAAGAAGTCTTTCTACAATTCTACAGGTCTTTGGTGAGACCATGTCTGGAGGACCGTGTGCAGTTTCGGCCTCCATATTTAAGGAAGGATATCTTTGAATTGCAGGCAACAGAGCGAAGGTCAACTAGATTGCTTCCTGGAACAAGTGTGTTGTCCTATGATGAGAGGCTGAGTAAGTTGGGCCTATGTTTTCTGGAGTTTGGAAAAGTTCTGGTCTCATTGAAATTTACAAAGTTCTGAAGGGACTTAACAGGATAGACACAGAGCTCATTTCCCCTGGCTGAGCTCTCTGAACACAGGGGTACAGTCTCAGGATAAATGACTAATCATTTAGGAATGAGATTAGGAGAAATTTCTTACTCAAAAGGGTCGAGTCTCTTCAGAATTCTCTGCCCCAGAAGATAGTGGATGAACCATCAAATCTAAGATACACAAATTTTGTGTGTCTCGGGATCAAGGGAAATGGGGAACAGGCAGGAAATTTGAGTTGAAGCAGCTGTTTAGTCATACCCATATCGAATGGCAGTGTAGGTCAAGCGCTGTTTGGTCTACCCTTGCTCCTATTAATGTTATGCTCAAACCATATTGATGTCAGGCTCTCTGGTTTGTAGCACTTTTCTGTTTTCTTTCTCCCTCCTTTCTTGAACAGCACGGTTACATCAGTGGCCATCCAATCCACAGGGATTGTTGTTCAATTTCTAGAAGATGAAAACCAATGTCTCTGCAATGTCAGCTGTCTCTGCAGCTACTTCTTAGGCCAAGAGGGTCAGAGGTTGCCAATAAATTCTCCAGTACGTTTCTATTACTAATATTTATTAAATTTCCTCATTCTCAAATTTTCCACTATGCTTTTCTGTATCTTTTTCCATTAGCTGATAGCATAGGGACTAGGGAACACAGGTTTAAGGTTTTGGGCAAGATGTTCATGGTGGTGGGGTTATGAAGAACTTTCTTTTTTACTTAGCAACTGGTAATAACCTGGAAACGCTCTGCCTAAGGGTTGTGGAAGCAGAGGCAGAATGACTTCAAGAAGAAATTGAATTAGTACATGAAGGAAATAAAGTTGCAGGACTAAATGGATAGAATGGGGGAATGGACTAGACCCTATATAGAGAGATGACATGGGCCCAATGGGCTAAATGGTCTCATTCTGTGCCTAATGACTATGACTAACAGTTTCATGAATTTTACATTTGGTTTTAAGTTTCAATATCAGCTTGGCATTGTCAGTTTGCTTTTAATTTTCCTAATTTCCCCAGTGGTTATGGAGATACACGTTTATAAGAAAGAGTACCTTGAACACTGAATCGAATTCTTCCTCTTGGGGTTCTTCCACCTTTACCTCAATCTGCACTGGATATGCTGTATCACCTTCAGATGCAGTACCAAGCTTTTTGCTCTGCTTTTCTTCGAATGCTTCATTGCAGCAAATACTGGGGCTTTCCTGCAATTTAACCAATAAAAAGGTCAGCTGCTGGTGCAAGTCAAATATATTGAAGTAAATTCCTCAGTCAGACTTTATTTAAACAATACTATTTTTTTTCCTACCTCTTGTACAGTAAACTATTACCAAGAGTTCTAATAACTGTCCAACAGCCATTCGGGCAATATCCCAGCCTCTAGGTTATTTTATCACTAGAAGTAATCCAGTCCTGGGCTAACCCAATAGTGACACACAGCTGCTGTAAATAGGCTACAAATTAACAATTTCTTCCAATGATTTGAAACCAACTAAGCAGCACCCTAAAATACTGCCTTGGCACGGATCAGATAACTCAGCAGAGAGCAAGAACTGAATCGGGTGCATAAATGTGGCCTAATTCTACGCAAGGTGAGAATGATGAAACATCTGTTATTGCAGACCAATATCAGGTAATACAGCAAATACAGTATTGGGTGCTTTAATCAGTCATACACATTTTGAATATTGGCAAACACAGGTTGGAAGTCCAAGATCCAACACAGAGAACATGCTCGATTTTGGATTTTCCAGATCAGTCATCTATCCAAGGCGGAGTTCAATTAATAAAAGATAGTATGGAAAATAATACATAATCATGTATAAGTGTGAATAAATATATAAGCTTATTTTTGTACTGATCAAATATTCTTCCTGTTATCCGCTTACAAAAGTTAAGATGCACAAAAATGGATACTGGGTTATTTATAACTGACTGAAGGATGAGCTTGAGGGAGAAGACTCAGCTGGGGTTGATGATATGTCACCAAGAGGTTTTCCAGTGTGGAAATTGCATTTGAAGTTGAAGTCAGGTCAATAGCACTCTGCTGGGATGCCTTCTTTAAAGAGGTTAGCTAATTTCATTTGTTTCATTAACTTGGACTTCATTATGATTAATTTTTCTTGAATCCTGTAAACCTGCATTATCTGTTGCTTCATTATGAAGCTATGTCGTTGTGGGGTATTAATTAAATCTTCACACATTTATATTTGTCTATAGACACTTTCACTGCTTGATCTGTTTTTCTCTCTCCCCTCGGGAATTAAAATCCATTTCTGAAATTTCACCATCTAAGTGTGTATCACTGTATGTTTTAAAACTTCTTCGATATCTTGGTTATCCAACGATTGTGCAGCTTGAGAAGACAAACCTTTCACATACTCTAACAGTTTCAAAATAATTTTCTTCTCATTAGACACAGCAAATCCTTCAAAGTTAGCACTGTCATCTGTATAGTTGCTGGCTACACATGTACCAAGTGTTAGTTATTGTCTTTAGTCACTTGCTTCCATGTTTGCGTAGCAGCCCAGTTGGCATCCTCCACTAAAAGTTTTTTTAAAATGTTTCCATCACCAAACCTCGGTCAACAGCACTAAACATATGCCTCATAAATCTGCCTTTATACTTAGACTTCACGGACCTTAAAGTTTCTTGACCCATTGGCTGCATCAATTATATTAAGTTCGGGGATAGTTACATGCAAAAGATATTGCCTTTCATGCCATGTTCAGCATTTGAATGCACTGAGCAATAATCAAGCAACAACAACATTTTGCACTGGAGGCAGTGATGTCTAGTATTGTCAGAGACTCTGGGTAATGCTCTGGCAACCGGGATCCCGCCATGACAGATGAAATTTGTATTCAATAAAAATCTGGAATTAAATATCTAATGACAACCATGAAACCAGTGTCAATTATCGTTAAAAACCCATCTGGTTCACTAATGTATTTTTGGGAGGGAAATCTGCCATCCTATCTGATCTACATGTGACTCCAGACCTACAGCAAGGTGGTTGCCTCTTAACTACTCTCTGAAATAGTCCAGCAAGCCACTCAATTCAAGGGCAGTTAGGGATGGGCAACCAGCCTTACCAGTGACGCCCACACCCCATGAAGGAATTTTAAAAACTTCTCAGCAAGCTCAATTGACTTACAATGAACATGAGCCTCAGGAATGAGGTGCTTCTCAAACTTGCCCAAGCAAGTTTTCCTGGTTATCCATGGCTATCATTATAATAAACTGGAAATATTTTTACTCCCTTGAAACAGCTTGGCTGGCTTTTTCTGATACACATCAGCTTTTACTTATGGGTCCCAGCTGCATTAGCACAAACATGAACACTACTCAAAGAACAGAACAAAGAACAATACAGCACAGGAACAGGCCCTTCGGCCCTCCAAGCCCGCGCCGCTCCCTGGTCCAAACTAGACCATTCTTTTGTATCCCTCCATTCCCACTCCGTTCATATGGCTGTCTAGATAAGTCTTAAACGTTCCCAGTGTGTCCGCCTCCACCACCTTGCCTGGCAGCGCATTCCAGGCCCCCACCACCCTGTGTAAAATATGTCCTTCTGATATCTGTGTTAAACCTCCCCCCCTTCACCTTGAACCTATGACCCCTCGTGAACGTCACCACCGACCCGGGGAAAAGCTTCCCACCATTCACCCTATCTATGCCTTTCATAATTTTATACACCTCTATTAAGTCTCCCCTCATCCTCCGTCTTTCCAGGGAGAACAACCCCAGTTTACCCAATCTCTCCTCATAACTAAGCCCCTCCATACCAGGCAACATCCTGGTAAACCTCCTCTGTACTCTCTCCAAAGCCTCCACGTCCTTCTGGTAGTGTGGCGACCAGAACTGGACGCAGTATTCCAAATGCGGCCGAACCAACGTTCTATACATCTGCAACATCAGACCCCAACTTTTATACTCTATGCCCCGTCCTATAAAGGCAAGCATGCCATATGCCTTCTTCACCACCTGTGACGTCACCTTCAAGGATCTGTGGACTTGCACACCCAGGTCCCTCTGCGTATCTACACCCTTTATGGTTCTGCCATTTATCGTATAGCTCCTCCCTACATTATTTCTACCAAAATGCATCACTTCGCATTTATCAGGATTGAACTCCATCTGCCATTTCTTTGCCCAAATTTCCAGCCTATCTATATCCTTCTGTAGCTTCTGACAATGTTCCTCACTATCTGCAAGTCCTGCCAATTTTGTGTCGTCCGCAAACTTACTGATCACCCCAGTTACACCTTCTTCCAGATCGTTTGTATAAATCACAAACAGCAGAGGTCCCCTTACAGAGCCCTGCGGAACACCACTAGTCACAGGCCTCCAGCCGGAAAAAGACCCTTCCACTACCACCCTCTGTCTTCTGTGACCAAGTCAGTTCTCCACCCATCGAGCCACCTCCCCCTTTATCCCATGAGATCCAACCTTTTTCACCAGCCTACCATGAGGGACTTTGTCAAACGCTTTACTAAAGTCCATATAGACGACATCCACGGCCCTTCCCTCGTCAACCATTGTGGTCACTTCTTCAAAAAACTCCACCAGGTTAGTGAGGCATGACCTCCCTCTCACAAAACCATGCTGACTATCGTTAATGAGTTTATTCCTTTCTAAATGCGCATACATCCTATCTCGAAGAATCTTCTCCAACAACTTCCCCACCACGGACGTCAAGCTCACCGGCCTATAATTACCCGGGTTATCCTTCCTACCCTTCTTAAATAACGGGACCACATTAGCTATCCTCCAATCCTCTGGGACCTCACCTGTGTCCAGTGACGAGACAAAGATTTGCGTCAGAGGCCCAGCGATTTCATCTCTCGTCTCCCTGAGCAGCCTTGGATAGATTCCATCACGCCCTGGGGATTTGTCAGTCTTTATATTCTCTAACAAACCTAACACTTCCTCCCTTGTAATGGAGATTTTCTCCAACGGTTCAACACTCCCCTCTGAGACACTCCCAGTCAACACACCCCTCTCCTTTGTGAATACCGACGCAAAGTATTCATTTAGGATCTCCCCTACTTCTTTGGGCTCCAAGCATAATTCCCCACTTTTGTCCAAGAGGTCCAATTTTTTCCCTGACAACCCCTTTGTTCCTAACGTATGAATAAAATGCCTTGGGATTCTCCTTAGTCCTGTCTGCCAAGGACATTTCGTGACCCCTTTTTGCCCTTCTAATTCCCCGTTTGAGTTCTTTCCTACTTTCTTTGTACTCCTCCAGAGCTCCCTCCGTTTTTAGCTGCCTGGACCAGTCCCTCAATTTCCCTGGTTATCCACGGTTCTCAAATCCTACCCTTTTTTACAGGCACATGCCTGTCCTGCAGCCCTAACAACTGTTCCTTAAAAGACTCCCACATGCCAGATGTGGATTTACCCTCAAACAGCCTCTCCCAATCAAGAGCTGCCAATTTCTGCCTAATCCCACTAAAGTTAGCCTTCCCCCAATCCAACACCTTACCCTTGGGACACCACTCATCCTTTTCCATCACTATCCTAAAGCTAACAGAATTGTGGTCACTATTTGCCACATGTTCCCCTACCGAAACTTTGAAGATACTCCTATCTTTTACACCTGTTGGTGCCTTTTCATCAACTGTTAAGGTTTTCCTTGGTGTTCCAATTTGAAGTGAATCGTGTGGAGGGCATAGAAGGTCTGCAGAGAGATTTGGACAGGCTGAGTGAGTGGGCGAGGATCTGGCAGATGGAGTATAACGTTGACAAATGCGAGGTTATTCACTTTGGAGGAAATAATAGCAAATTGAATTATCTAAATGGAAAAAAATTACAACATGCTACTGTGCAAAGGGACCTGGGGGTCCTTGTGCATGAGACGCAAAAACCAAGTCTGCAGGTGCAACAGGTGATCAAGAAGGCAAATGGGATGTTGGCCTATATCGCAAGGGGGATAGAATATAAAAGCAGAGATGTCTTGCTGCATCTGTACAGGGCATTGGTGAGGCCGCAGCTGGAATACTGTGTGCAGTATTGGTCCCCTTATTTGCGGAAGGGTATATTGGCTTTGGAGGGAGTCCAGAGAAGGTTCACCAGGTTGATACCAGAGATAAGGGGTGTTGATTATGAGGAGAGACTGAGCAGATTGGGTTTGTACTCGTTGGAATTTAGAAGGCTGAGGGGGGATCTTATAGAGACCGGCACGGTAGCACAGTGGTTAACACTGCTGCTTCACAGCTCCAGGGACCTGGGTTCGATTCCCGGCTTGGGTCCCTGACCATGTGGAGTTTGCACATTCTCCTCGTGTCTGCGTGGGTTTCCTCCGGGTGCTCCGGTTTCCTCCCACAGTCCAAAGATGTGCGGGTTAGGTTGATTGGCTATGCTAAAAATTGCCCCTTAGAGTCCTGAGATGCGTAGGTTAGAGGGATTAGTGGGTAAATATGTAGGGATATGGGGGTAGGGCCTGTGGTCGGTGCAGACTCGATGGGCCAAATGGCCTCTTTCTGCACTGTAGGGTTTCTATGATTCTATGATAATGAAGGGGCTGGATAGGGTAGAGGTGGAGAGATTCTTTCCACTTAGAAAGGAAGCTAGAACAGCTTCAAAATAAAGGGGGGGTCAGTTTAGGACAGAGTTGAGGAGAAACGTCTTCTCTCAGAGGGTGGTGAATCGCTGGAATTCTCTGCCCACTGAAGTGGTGGAGGCTACCTCGTTGAATATGTTTAAATCACAGATAGATGGATTCCTGATCGGTAAGGGAATTAGGGGTTATAGGGATCAGACGGGTAAGTGGAACTGATCCACTTCAGATCAGCCATGACCTTACTGAATGGCGGGGCAGGCTCGAGGGGCTAGATGGCCTACTCCTGCTCCTATTTCTTATGTTTCCTTGGCACTGTACATTTCAACAGAAAAGGTTTTCAGCTTCGCAAACTCATCTAATAATTTTCAGCTGCCTAGTGATCTGCTGAGGCTTTATCTGTGCACACTTAATTGCCTTATTCCATAACACTTTTTGAATTTTGTTACCCAGTGGAGTTGCATGGAGTTGAAATATTCAGGTAATTGCAGAAAATCTTAGTTTGCTTTAATCAACATCTGCCAGTTAATGGCATCTTTTCGCTCCACCTCTGTCACACCCACTCCATCATCAATCTGTCTAAATCATCATTTTGGCTTATGCATAGTATTTTTGCTTATTTATTTCATTCTGAAAGTCCCTTCCAGCACAAAAATGTAGTCTTTGTTTCTTTAAATTGTAAACGATGAAGATGCCCACCGCAAACTCCTCACTCAGCTTTCACACGGGTGCACCCTGTCAATTTGCTACAATACTTCGCACTTTCTACAGACAACGAATGACGCTTCTTTTTTGAAGTGTTATTCATGAGGTATCTGCTAACTTTTTAAAAAAAATACGATTGCAACGAGTACAACAACAGCACTAACAGTGCGTGGGCAGAGGTCGGGCAGTTTGGGCCGGGTTAATAGTCATTGAATTGGAGTGTGGGAACTAGGTTGGTATGTCACTAAATTAAGCGGCGAAGCAGATAATTAGTCTGGCACGCCACTGAGAACGAGCACCTAGCCAAACTGTTCTGGTAAGTCAAAACTTAAATGGATTATTTTCAAACATGTCCGATTTCCAGTTTGAGAGTTGGATTTTGGGCATCCAACATGTATAATATTTTCACTATAACACTTTTCTCAAACCTTGTCCTGGTTTTCTATTTAAGAGTCTTAGAGTCATTGTTTTGGATTTTGAGAGGGTAGTGAAATCAAAGAAAGCAGTTTGGAAATTACAGAATTACAAATAAACAGGGGAAGGAAAAAAAGCAAGGGATGAAGAAAGAAATACGATCTTTCAAAATCTCAGGGTATCTCAAATGCTTAACTGCTAATTAAGTACTTTTGAACTGTTTTAACGCAAGAAACACAATAATTGATTTGCACTCAGCAAGGTCCCAGAAACAGCAGTAAGATAAATGGCCAGATAATTTGGCTTAGTGACGTCATCGGAGGGATAAACTTTGGTCAAGACACAAGAAATATGGTAGGAACACGCTCCTCGAGCCTGCTCGGCCATTCAGCATTACGGCTGACCACGGAATTCAATTCCACTTTTTCACCCAATCCCCCGAAAGTCCAAAAATCAGTCAACAACGGAGCATCCACAGCCCTCTGGGTAGAAATTCCAAAGATTCACAACCTCTCAAGTTTGCTGTGGGGCTATTAATAAACATTGGATCACACCAAAAATGAAGGGGGGGTTGGGAAATATGCCACCACTTGGAGGAGGAAATCAAAAATACCCGTTTACAGACAGGTGGGGAAGAGGAGAAATCAGGGTTGCTTAAATTAAAGCCCTTCTGTCCATAACACACGAGTACAGCAAAGTGCCACAGATTGAAAGTAGTAATAAAATACAAATTTAGGAATGGAATTATTAAATGTAACTTCACACAGGAATAATTAATGTGAGATTTTTAGATTTAAGCTGGAATCATTTAAGAAACACATGCTCCAATGGGATGAGGAGTGGGAGAAGAGCCAAGGTTAATTTTTGGATAGGTAAACTAATTTAGATCAAACATATTCCATTTCTCCAAATATCTTGCGTAATTTATTTTTAAAGAAGCACCTATTTATATTGTTCAGGAAACTTTACTGGTTTTTAACTCCGAGAAAATAGGACCTTTAAAAAGCACCACTTTTATGCACCATATTATGTGTGGCATTTAACGACAATTAACATTTGTTAACCAATATTATAAACCTAATAAAGAGGGAAAATTAGCAAGATGTGGAGGAAGACATCTTGCTTCCTCCACTTAAGTGGCTTTGAACTGACCATATTTTGCATTGCGACACTATACTTGGCCCTCGTGGTTTAAAACATACCCTGCGTTTCCACTTTCTTAGCGTTTTTCCTTCCATAAAACCCACAAAAAAGGTTTCAATAAAAACAAATACTATAATATAGCAGCTTTTTAAGTGCTGCAACAGAGTATCACTTAGACTTTGAAATTATAATTTAAATAAGTTAACACCCCATTTAAAAAAACAAATTGCTTATGAACATGTTAAGAGTTTGTATACCAATCATTGCACATTATGATTTCAACACCATAATTATTCGAAAGCCAAACAGTGGTTAGCACCGCTGCCTCACAGAAGCTGGGACCTGGGTTTGATTCCCGGCTTGGGTCACTGTGTGGAGTCTGCACATTCTCCGTGTCTGCGTGAGTTTCTTCCGGGTGGTCCAGTTTCCTCCCACAGTTCGAAAGATGTGCTGGTTAGGGAGATTGGCCATGCTAAATTCTCCCTCAGTGTACCCGAACAGGCACTGGAGAGTGGCAACCGGGAATTTTCACAGCAACTTCATTGCTGTGTTAATGCAAGTCTATTTGTAACACGAATAAATTAACTTTAAACTTAAACTATCCAGTCAATAATTATGTAGGCATCTAGTCAGGAATCTCAGAACATACAACATGGATCTATTACAGATCAGACGTGAGTAATATTAAAGAAAATTGATGGGTTTGCATTGAAACATGTGAAGGATGGAATTTTGCATGGAAACAATACTGAAGGTAAACAAAGCATGGACTCTGATATAAATTAACATGCCCAGAGAGCCAAATAGAGTGTTCCAGTGTGCTAAGCCAATTTACATTGTGTTGTACATCACCTGAACACTCAAGCATTGCAGTGTGACAATTGCAGATCACTCCTCTCTCCCTGCCCTCCATTTGTGAACATGAACACTTCAGACGGAACAAATATTTTGATATGGGCAGGAATTTTCCAGCTGTTGCCACCAGCAGGATCTTCTGGTCTCACCAAATGCAACTCCCTACTGTGGGTCCCCTGGCAGCAGGGTGTGTAAAAACCCGTGGGATCATAAGATCGCGCCATTGGCTAATTGTGCTGCCCTAAAACATGCCACAGGGAGCATGGAAAATCCCACCCATGGAGTTTCAATGGTTTTCTGAAATATCACAAAAATACTTTTGCTACAGAGCGGTATTGATGGTCTGGTTGAAATTCCAATTTTCATTAATTCAATTTTATGCTTTGCACTCAGATAGCAGCACTCTTTTCTAACGGTTGGTTACGCTCATGTCAGCGGAGTTCTAGTTGAGTATGTCAATTAGCACAAAGTGAAAAAGATGCAAGGTAGTGTAAGTGAACATGCTGATTTAGCGTGTGTATGTTTTAACATGCAAGAGAAGGATTGTAAAAACTATATGGTCGCAGAGAAAGTCACTTGACTCACCCCTGGGATGAGGGGCTCATCCTATGAAGAAATATTGGATAAGTTGAAGTTTAGAAGAATGAGAAGTGATCTTATTGAAACATATTAGATCCTGAGCAGATTTTAGAGGGTAGATACAAGGAGGACGTTTCCAATTGTAGCGGAGAGTAGCAGTAGAGTACACAGTTTATGAATAAGATCCACTGTTTAAGATGGAGACAAGGAGACATTTTTTCTCCTCTCAAACCTGTTATTCATAACAAGTGATGTGGTGGAACAATCAATCCAGACAGGTCCTTTAGGTTCAAGCCAGTATATTGTAAGATACTTTCTCAATCCTACTAACCTACAAGAAGCCCTCCACCCAAATGTTCAAGTAATATTCAACAACAGACTTGAATTCTGCAAACTTTCCTTACACTAAGTGAGAAAGATTTGTTGTTTCTACCCAGTTTCAAACGGGAGACCTTTCATGTGTTAGGCAAACATGATAGCCACTACACTACAAAAATATCCAGCTGTCTCTATTTATAGGACAATCAATGTCGCATGTTTAATGAGAAATTTCCTTAACAAGATAATTGTCATACAATGTGGTTAATTGTACATTGACAGATTCCCCTCTTTTCCTTATGTAATGAAAGCTTCGAAAGAAAATACAAAATTATAGAACATTGTGAATCTAAACAGAAATAAATTCTCATATTTCCGCATCTATGAATCCCAAATATACACAAACTAGTGGATTTTTTTTCATTGCCTCATTATAGCTAAGATGCCCTTTTTCTAATGCATTTAGTAATTTCTTAGAGCAAGCACTTTTTCTGAAACAGCCCAATCGCTGGTGACTTGTGTCAACCCATTTTTTTTTAAAAAAAGAGAATTCCCTTCTCTAACATTTATTTTATGCCTGCTAGGTCTAACCTTAACTCAGTTACATTCTTTATTGAATGAACATTGTCCCAAAGAGACCAGTTATCAACATAGCCTTCTATAAATAAACCTTTTTCATATTGTCCCTTGTATAACATTTCTGACAATATATTGGAGAAATAAACCCCTTTAACCAGTGCTTCTACCAATGTCAGTGTTTCAGCAACAAATGAACTTTTTATGACTCTTCATTTTCTTGGCCTCCCAAGCCAATGGACAACACTTCTCATTTTTTCCCCACCAAGAATATGATAAACCCTGCTGTGAAGTACTCATCTGGGAAACTGGCATGTGAAGTATCACTAAAAATGACCAATCACATTATCTGGCTCACCCAAGACTGGGAACTTGAGCACACAACTTTCTGAATATAACTTTTATAGTCACAAAAACAGAAAATGCTGGAAAGTCTCAGCAGGTCTGACAGCATCTGTGAAGAGAAAACTAAGCTAACGTTTTGAGTCTGGATGACTTTGAAAAAAGGGTCATCCAGACTCAAAACTTTAGCTCTATTCTCTCTGCATAGATGCTGTCAGACCTGCTGAGACTTTACAGCATTTTCTGTTTTTGTTTCAAAATTCCAGCATCCGCAGTAATTTGCTTTTATAGCTTTAGTGTTTTATTTGCTCAGAATTTGGTGGCACGGTGACACAGTGGTTAGCACTGCTGCTTCACAGTACCAAGGACCCAGGTTCAATTCCAGCCTTGGGTGACTGTGTGGAGTTTGTACATTAGCCCCGTGTCTGCATGGGCTTCCTCCGGGGGCTCAAGTTTCTTTCCCCAGTCCTACGATGTGCAGGTTAGGCGGATTGGTCATGCTAAATTACCCCTTAGTGTCCCAAGATATGTAGGTTAAGGGAATTAGCGGAGTAAATATGTGGGGTTACAGATATAGGGCCTGGGTAAGGTGCTCTGTCAGAGTGTCGGTGCAGGCCTGATGGGCTGAATGGTATCCTTCTGCACTGTAGGGATTCAATGATTCTAACTGAAGCATGTTTCATCATGGTACTTAGCTCTAACACATCATAGCCAGTGTCGGGTCTAGTCTGAGTGCACAACCAATTCAACTGCCGAATTATTTGTTCTGTTTCTTCCTGCTGGCAGGATCCTCTGAGGATCTAACCTGAGTTATAGGGATATGATTAACATTTTCTAGGTAAGACAGTGTCATTCCTAACTTGTTTTGCTTCATTTCCAAATCTATGTATTTAAAGCCTGACTTCCTACCTTGAATTCTTTACCTTCTTGATTATCCCTTCCTCAAACTTAACAGAGCCTCCTAACAGGAAATCATCAAGGTCCCCAGGTTGCATCTATGGATCTAGATTTCAAATACCTACTTACAAATCTCCATTTTAAATTCTCAGAGCCAGATCTGCTGAACAATTGAATCCTTTACCTGCATTTTTAGAAAATGTTTTTTCACTTCCTGCTTCAGTAATATTTAAGAGAAAAAAAGACTGATGTCTGAATTTGTGCTATACTGATGTTTATAGCTCAGTTAATGATGTAACACAATCTTCAAAGACCAGAAACATGCCAAATTCATGGGCCGGAATTCTCCAGCCATTCACACCCCACTGCCAGACAGGATGGAAAATTTGGCACTTAGCCAAATCTCCATTTACTGCAGCGGGAAGGGAGAATCCTGCTAGCATGAATGGCCGGAGAACCCTGTCATGGTCTTTGGTGACTAAGGCAGAAAAAGGAGCATTTCAGCTTCCTTCAGCACTTTGAGAAGAAAATCTTCCAGATTTCTCATTCCTGTATGCTACCCAGTGATTTTTGTTGGAACTGCACCAATGTGGATATTGAATGAAAACAGGATCAAACTTAGCTGTCTGTTATTATTCACTGTTCTGGGTTATACATGAAGAATGGTCATGAGAGGGCAGCACCCAAATATGTCCAGATACTTGTGGAATCAACCAGAGGGCTTGATACTTTCAGGAGAGAAGGCAGGTGAGACACAAAAGAATACTGTCAAGAACACAAAAAACTACTGTACCTGGCTATCACTGGTTTGTTCTGAAGGTGTCTTGGACTTGTCAGTTTCTTGTACAATCCACTCGCACATGTTCACGGTTTCTGCTGTAGGGTTTCCAGCATTGGTCTTACTACTTAGAGGGCCGCTAATGTCTATATTTTCTAAGTTTTCTTTCTGAAACCTTGCCTTGACCTTTGAGGCATCAGCATTAGAGTTCTTCAGCTTTTCCTCCCCAGAGTGGGAGTATAGTTCTCCTTTCTGTACTTGTTGAACTAATTCTTCCACAGGAGTACTCAACATTAGTTTTTCTTCTTTGTTGCAACCATCTCTTTCCAACACAAGATGCTGATATTTCTTTTTAAGAACAATATATTTTTCACCCTAAAATTTTTAAAAGTTAAATGTCAATTAAAAAAATACATTACCAATATTTTCTATACATTTTCATACAAAGCTATTCTCATGTTAAAATACCCACACAAAATTAAATGATATGCCACAAGTTAAACCCACGTCAATTTCAGCAATAAATGAGACTATTTAACCCACAAGCAACTGAAAAACAAGTGCTCTAAAGATTCCCTTTACAAACAATCCTACAGAATGAAGGCTCGGTCAAATGGTCACCTGTGTTTTTCTTGCTTTGCACATCATGTGTATACCATTCTGGAAGAGAGCGATGAATAAAATATAAAACATTTTGCATTTTGAAACTGGGATTGAGGTTTAAATAATAGAAAAAGCTAGAAACACATACAGGGTAGATAAACCAGTATCCGAGGAGAGAAGAGACAAGAAACATTTTCAGCTAGGTTGTGATTCCCAATAGCTTTTGAAACATTTGGCTTGTCTGTCCTTTTCATAGATGCAGATTGACCTGCTGTCAACTTCTAGCATTTTGCTGCTTTTGTTTCCAATATCAGCACTTCCTTCTCTTTACTTTTCAACGGTTTAAGGTTTTGTAAATGAATGAGTAATTTACAGTTAGCATTGCTTGATCATGATATCAAAATGGTTGAATCAGTGCAATCGTGCTTCTGTAAAGTTTTTAAATAGATATGCCATCAGGATTTAACATGTGATCATTGATTCACATTTGCACACTGGAAACTTCATGAAGTATCAGTAGCAGCCTATTAAAAATCAAGGTCGCCATGATAATAGACCGAATATCGCCATCAGTTTCAACTATAGATTACTTTAATTCTTAGGTTTGAAAATGGAAGTCTTGAGGATTAAAAATCTTATAGTTGATCGCAAAATTCTGTTGCATTCTATTTGATTTGTGCTGTGAGCTGTACTGTTTAGTGTTTCAGTTTCGAGTACTGCAGTTTTTTTCTCGCCTTCCAGAGTATCAACATTTTCTCTCTTTTCCGACAAGTTTTAAAATTGATCCCCCCAAAAATTCTATAAAACAACCAGAAAATGCTGTTACATGGTTGAGAGCCAAATTTAGTGTCCCCAATGCAGGCCCACACACTAGTTCTACAACTGCTGGGAGGCCTGCATCACTTTGAAGGGGGGAGGCCCAACCACACTAAAATGCTTCTCAGGCATTTTAGTGGCTAGTGTCAGGATTTAGGACCCCTGCAGAACTCCATCCTACCCACTCCCCTCAAGAACTGTTGGCCGCTGCCAACAATGCACCCATCAATGGCCTAGCATCAATGAGGGAACTAGGCCATTTGTGAATGAGGGAAAGATGAAGGCTGCAGAGAGCAGGTCGCCAGTGAGAACTGGAGGAAAGGAGAGGAGTTTGGGTGCAAGGGTAGCTCTCAGTGGGCACACCCTCTATTAGATGCTAACTACCTTTGAAAGAGGGATACCACTGTCCCCTCCCTCTACCCAGGAGATATGGGAAACCCATGCGAGTTCGAGTGTATCCTTGAGCAACCACCAAATTCCAGTGGGTGCCAGGATAATGATTTTAAAGTGGCTCTTTAATGAGCCTAATAATCCAGCAAACAGGTCCCCACGTCAGCCTATTCCTGCTGCTGACTTAATGGAGGTTAGGTTTCCCACTGGCTGGAATGTGATGCAAAACATTGACTCCCTCACTATTATGTGGACCCAACCACCACCTAGCCAGCTCTGGTGGGGTCCATTAAATCTAGCCGTGTCAACCTCCACTGCTGGAGGGGAAACCGTGTTAGGATCACAACATTATATGGCTTCAAAATAACTAGAAGCACCAAAAATCAGTAACTCAAATTTCAAAAAAGAGTAGACTTTGAGACAACAAACTATTTTAAAGTAGTGATGAGACCAATGTAAAATACAAATGGAAAACTTTCAAGAACACAAAAAATGTGTAAAAAGTTGACTTTTTTGTAACAAGAAGCTGACTGGCCATGACAAAATAAACATATCCTATAACTTAGCAACTTCCTTTTCAACTAAATAGTTGTGTACAAGGAAAAGTGAAAGAAAACAAAAGCTGCTGTTAGATTAACTACAAGACTAATGAAAAAAGGGGAGACATTTCTGGAACTAATGGTTAAAAGCTTTATGTGAAAAGTCCAAGAGCTGTCAAAGGCGGAATCAGGACGTTGAAGCGTGTACAAGAACAGTTTAAAAAGACGCGGAAGAAAAATTAAATCAGTATTGTGTGTCAGTGTTCAATCTTGAAAATGATACTTAGATGTTAGAATTGAATAATTTTTAATAATAAAACAAGTATTAAATGAGGTCAGCATTTTATTTGGAAAGAATAGGGTCTTGGAAATGGACTGAGGAACCAGGCAGGATGATATCCATTAAAGGGCACTCAAGAGAGATGGAACAGGCACGTGAAGGCCAGCCTGAATTTTTAATGGTTCACTGATCTGTGGGATGGGTCCTCTAGACTGAAAAGAAGCTAATATAGTTCCCATCTTTAAAAAAAATAAGACGGACCCTGGTAACAATAGGCCTATTAGTTTATCAGTAAAAAGGAAAGATACCAGTGAAAATTATTATTGGTGCAATGTTTGATTACTTACATAGTGAGGGAAATCTTTGGGACACCACACGATTTTATTAAAAGGTTATGCTTTACACACTTAATTGCATTTTAAGAAATCATGTAATTGGTAGATTAAAGAAGCCAAGTTGACATTTTCTACTTAGACTTCCAAAAAGCTTTTGAAAGGGTACTGCGCAAGAAACTTCCCTTTAAAATTGTAGTCTCTGGTATTAGTGATTATACATTCTGCTAGACTGAGATCTGGTTGAAAGGACATAGGCACAAAGTAGTTATAGCTGGATTAAGATCTAGGTGTCCCACATGGATCAGTGCTGGAACCATTTTCAACAATGCTCTGGATACAAGAGTTGGTACACAATCACAATTGTTACGATGTAGAAGGACGACATGTGGCCCATGTTTGCACTGGCTCTCCAAACAGGCAAGTTTAATGCCATTCCCTTGCCTTTTTCCCCCCATACCCCTGCACATTGTTTCTATACAAGTAATCATCTAATGCCCTCTTGAATGCCTCTGATTGAACCTGCCTCCAGCACACTTCCAGGCAGTGCATCCCAGAGCCAAACTATTCATTGTGTGAAAAAGTTTTTTCTTGCTTCTTTTGCAAATCATTTTGATTTGTGCCCTCTCATTCTTGATCCTTTTATGAGCAGGAACAGTTTCATCCTATATACTCAGGCCAGCCTCCTCACGATTTTGAACATCTCTATCAAATCTCTTAGCCTCATGGATCAGTGAATCTATCCTCATAACTGAAGTTCCTCATGCCAGGACCATTCCTGTAAACGTCTTCTGCATTCTCTCCAATGAATTCACATCCTTCTCAGTGTGGCGCCCCAGAACAATACACAATATTCCAACTGAGGTCTGACTATCATCTTGTATAAATTCAGTATAACCACCTTGCACTTGCAATCTATGACCCTGTTGATGAAGCCCAGAATGCTATACACTTTATTAACTGCTCTCTTCACCTGTCCTGCACCTTTCAATGATCTAAGGTTCTATGCATATATACATCCAGGTCCCTCTGCTCCTGCAACCCTTTAAGAATTTTACCCCTTATTTGATAGTCTTTCCATGTTCTTCCTACTAAAATGCAACCCTTCCTCCAACCTGAAAAATACCATTACTCTCTGCATTCTATCGGTTCAGCTAATTTTGCAATCACATCTCTTCTGTCTCTTTTATTCCATGAGCTATAACTTTTCTCAAGTCTGTTGTGTGGCACTGTATTGAATGCCTTTTGAAAGTCCACGTACACCACATCAACGGCATTACCCGCATCGACCCTTTCACTTACCACCTCAAAAAACTCTAGCAAGTTGGCAAAATACGATTTCCCCTTTAGAAATCCATGCTGTTTCTTTCTAACCAACCCACATTTTTCTATGTGATGACTAATTCTATCCCAAATAATTGTTTCTAGAAGCTTTTCCACTACTTGTGTTAAACTGACTGGCCTGTAATTGCTGGAGCTATCCTTACAACCTTTTTTTTAATTAGGGCATAACATTTGCAATTTGCCAGTCCTCTGGCACCTCCACTGTGTCCAGAGAAGACTAGAAGATTCCGGCCATGATCTGTCAATTTGCAGATTATGGCAACCTTTGACCTGAAAGCAGTGCTAAAAGAAAATTCTGTAATTTCTTAAAATATTTGTAGAATCTGTAATTCTTTTTAAGGATGTTTGAAAAGGACTTTTAATTTTCTTGAATAATAAGAAATACTGGTCCATCTGATCGGCCAATCTTTGACCCAGAAACAGTACCAACAGGAAGGAAATTAATGTACAAAAGCTGTGGTCAGGTACAAGGAAGAGCTGCAGACAAAGGATATCTATAGCAGGGGGAAGAACAGACAAGGCACATTTACAAGAAGCAGTGTGCGCGTGCGCAATACAGTTAAACAGGACAGAAAGCTGAAGACAAGGTGCTGCTTCAGATTTGGTGGCGTTCATCAGGCCATTTAATGGGATGTATTAAAGGGATCTGATAAAAGGAGTCTCTGGGGGATTTATAATCTTTGTCATCAAGACTGCTGCGAACCTAGGTAAAGTTCTCATGGTGCGTACCATTCGGGTGACGTCCGTCCCTGGGGACCTCAGACGGAATACATTTACTGGTGAATGCAACTAAACTGTTTGAGTGGTAAAGAGACAGACTCTACATACCAGATGACGAGTTAAGAACTTTGAAAGTGCATGTGGTGCCACATGTCTGTGGGAAGTGATGTGAGTGCATGTGGTTGTGCAAGATGCATCTTTGTTGTATCAATTATTTAAAGTGAAATATAAATTTTTATCTCAAACATAATTTGCCTGTTATTTCACGTCTAAATTTATGCTGTTCTTGAATCTCCGAGTTGCTCTTGTAGCCACAGTATTTATATGGCTACTTCAGTTCATTTTCTGATCAATGGTAACCCTCAGGCTGTGGATAGTAGGGGATTCAGTGATGGTAAATGTCACTGAATGTCAAGGGGAGATATCTAGACTCTCTCGAGTTGAAATTGGTCTGGTACATGTGCGGCGCAAATGTTACTTGCCATTTAGCAGTCCAGATCTACGTTGGATGTAAGGAAGAAGTGGTTCCCCCCCCCACATCCCCCCCAGTGAATAGTAGACCTCAGCAACAGGCTGCCATTTTGTGTGGTGAATGCTGATTCACTAAATCTGTTCAAGCAAGAGTTGGACTTATTTCTGGCTGAAATGACATCACCTCTTACTTTAATGTAGGCAAATGCAGAGATCTCAAGATCAAAGATACATGTTTTGACCACCTAGCTAGTCAAGCAAGGTGGCAACAAGATTAATAGAGGTATGATATGGTGAACGGCCTTAGATTGTGCTACATGGCATGAGATGATCCTTGATGTGCTGGGCAGACCACAATGGAATTGCAACGGTGTTGGAGTTGGAGAGTGTTGAAACTGTAGCGTGGTGACTACATAGATAGGCTTTGTAGACACAATACCAGGATAGCGTTCAAATAAAGAGTTGGTAAGCAGACAGATCTCTTGTGGTGCAATTTCAGTACATAACCTGTCAGTTCAGTGAGTGGGACAGTGCATTGAGGGGACCAGCAACAGGTTAGCTCAGTCAGAAATCCGAATGACCAGGGCATGGGCTGGATTGATAGCAAGCGAGGGAGAGTCAAAAAAAAAAACCGCCATAAAATTCAGGCCAGAGAAGGTTGTGATTATAATGGGCAGAGCTTTGGAAAAAGCACAGAAAAACAGCTACAACAACACTCAGCCCAGGTATTATAGAAGGAGGAAGCTCAAAAAGGGACATTATCCAAATGTCTACAAAATTTTCCAGTTTGAATTGGGACGCAGTTGACTACTATTGGAAATCAAAATGTTTATATAGCAGACAAAGCTATGGTTTCTTGATTCAGGTGTGTCTGAACCAGAAAAACAAGCCATAAAAATTTGCCTAGCAATTGGGACTGAAGGTCTATACTGTCTGAACAAGTCCAAATTAACAGAAGAGCTGAAGAATGCCCTAATGATATGGAATACATTGGAGGGCGGGTTCAGAATCAGGTGAACTTCCATATTCATCGACTACAGTTCACGTCATTTTGACAACAGCGTTCAGATTCCAGAGACCATTGTCAGAAGTTGCAGACAAAAAAAGTATATACTGTGAATTTTGAGAGATGTAGAGCTAGCAGACAGGATTGTGGAGTTGATGATCAAATCCATTCCCGTGGAAGCATTTCATAAAAATCCAAAACGTATAATGTCGTCGAATTACCCAAGGGTGGACAACTCCAATTATTGATGCATTTACTGGAACACCCAAACCTAGCAAAACATGTGGAAGGTGTGGCCTTGTGCATGCATCAAGCAAATGCCCAGTTTTCCACCAATTCTAAAAGGCATGTAGTAGAAAAGACCATTGGCAACAAAAGCAGATGCAGGTACAAAAACAATTCAAAACAGGTACCTTCAAGCAAGAATGACCATCTGGTATTCCCTTGGAATTTTCTGGTTTGCCAATGGTATGCACAATGAGACAAAGATGGTGAAAACCTGTTTCACTACAATCTCATTGAAACCTTACATGCCGCCACACTGTCTGAAGTTTTAAAAATATTTGAATTAACTGCCCTAACTAGTTGTTATTGGTCAAGATTGACACAAAGGTGTGGCCAGGTGGCCAACGGCAATAGCGCTATAATCAAGCACGCTGGGAATTTTGATCAAGTTGGTACAGGTCAAAGAAGGCTGAAGCAAATCATGACCTGTAACTTTGTGTTGACCAAATAAAGACGGTTGTTTGGATGGGTTCCAGACAGACCAGAGCCAATGATTATTGCCTTATTCCATGGCTATATGAAACATGCAACTTGGTATAAACATTTGGATTGGCCATGCCAAATTCTCCCTTGGTGTACCCGAACAGACACTGGAGTGTGTCGACTAGGGGATTTTCACAGTAACCTCATTGCAGTGGGAATATAAGCCTACTTGTGACTAAAAAAAAACATTTGGCAGTTGTTTCCAAGCAACTCCATTGGCTGCAAGTCAAATATTGTGATCAGTTTACGGTTATATTATTGGTTGCGTGCCAGAAAACCTCCTGAAAGGATGTGTAAAGGTTAGAGTAAAAAGAGGACCTTTGAGTCTTTTCCTCAGTGGAATCACATGTCCTGAAGATCATCTTCAGAGAAGATCAAAGAACTAAGGGAAGATTCATACCCGAGGGCAGACCTGGCCAGTTCACTCAAGCGGGTAATATTTATTTTCAGTGAAAGCTTAAAGTTAAATGATTGAGTTGAAGTTAAGGTTGAATTAATTGAGAATTAAATTAAGCTAAAGTGTTGCAATGAACGTATTTATGTTGAGTATTGGTATCTGAAATGATAAAGAGTGATTGAATTTAAGTGAAAGCTGAGTTGGCTCTATGTTCTTTGTTAGTCACAAGGGGAAAATATCTGAGGGCATTAAAAGGTTTAAAGTATTCCAGTCAGCCAACAAAGACAAGTGCCAACATACTAACTATGCAAATTCTACAAGAAAACATATCGATAGAACCAAGCCAAACTCACTAATGCAAAACTTTCAACATACAACAGTTCATAAATTCTACGTGCAGCATCCATTGCCCTGGAGTACAAATATAATCAATCCTCCCGAGTGTCCTCGCAGAGTAACAATCCATGGAATCAGTCAGAATTCATTTGGCAGAACAACCTCAGAGACAACTCCTATTACCTCAGTTCATGACCTAACATCAAAATATACAGAATGTTTTGACAACATAGGCAGTTTCAAGGGAGCTGCAACATTACCCTTGCAGGAGAATGCAAGACTGTTAACTGATCCAACATGCAAGTACAGCATCCACTTACAATACAAATTAAAAGTTCAAACTAAACAAAATGGAGAAAGACTCAATCATTAGAAGAGTACAAGAGCATGCAGACTGGTGCAACTCAATTACGCACATCAAAGGATGAATCATTGAAAGTATGCCTTGATCCGCAGTGCCTCATTATGCAGCTCTGAAACACTGTCTCTACCAAACACCTGTACTAGAAAAGTTAAATCCAAGATTTGAAAGTGCAACATTGATGTCAAGCATGGCAACTGGTTAGTACATCTCGCGGAGAAGTCCGATGGGCTTACTATGCTTTGTAACCTATTCAAACGATACTGCTTTCAAAGACTTCTTTTCGGGCCGTTAGCCAGGATCTCTTTCAAGACCATATGGATCACATTACATGTGCTGCGTCAGGATACATCTACATTGCCAATGACATTGCTTTTGTAGGAAGCAAGAGTAGGATCATAATCTGCACTTATTGGTGCAAGTGGCATGTAACAAAGGATTGGTATTCAATAGTCCGAAATCCACAGCATCAAATAACTTTCTTCAATTTTATTTATTCCAATGCTGAAATATGTCCTGATCCAAGTAAATGAAGAACATATATTAAAGAGACCTAGATATTTTTGATGATCGTCCTTATTTTGAGGAGTTGGCATTGCTATAATTTTCTGTCTCCATGCATTCCCAATTTTTCGGAAAAATCTTAATTGCGCAAGGGAATTTGAGGAAGTTCCTGTGGCACACTTTTTCAAAGTGCTGAAACTGTCATCACCACAAGCATCAACACAGCAATTTTAATGATCCTAGGGAGACAACTATCCTGGATATAGATGCCTTACAGAAAGGCCTGGAAGCACACACAATTCGAAAAGACAAACCGATTGCATGTGTGCAACACAATCTAACTGCTCCAACATCGAATGAGGAACATTAGCTTTAGTGTTTGCAGTCATGTGTCTTCGTACCTATCTGGAGGAGATGATTTGGATAAAATTATTGACAAGTGCCCTGCCTCTTAAAAAAAATGCAAGCCAGGTCACTTGACGATTACACAGATACACTTAGCAGTTCACCTAACCCAGCAAAAACAAAAGGTGTATCCTTTGAATGATAACCTGACTTCATTGACATCGAGCTTGAAGGTGTTCTCCAAATTGATCTGGTATATTTTGCACACCACAGATGCCAGCAGCTACAAAGAAAAGGCAAAGGTTCAAAACTACAGAAATGTGGAAAATCATCGTAGGATGACCCGATTCAATTCAGCATGTCCAGATACACGCAAGACCTTTTTGGCCTTACTTTGATGAGTTAGGCACTTCAAGGGGAGTCATTTTTAAAGGCAGGTAGATCACCCGATATTCTTCACCAACTTCCTCAAACATAGGCATAGATCAGATGAGAAGATTCGCAAGTGAGATAATCTATTGGCCAGGTATGAACAATGACACTGAAGTCATCATAATAAGTGCAAGGCCTATGCAGAGTGAGCACAAAGCACCATGGATTCCATATGAAATTCCTACCCATCCTTGGTCTAAAATTATATCCAACGTCTCCCTCATGTCCATGGTGCTGACTTCATCGTCAACTACTTTACCAATTACTCCATTATTCAACAATTGCACAATACCCTAAGCACAACTTTTATACACACTTTTATCTGGTGTGCCTGGAGATCATTATGGATGACAGTTTGTAGTTTCAGAATACATGTGAGAAGTAGAATATTGATCACACTACTTATTTGCCTCATTACTCTAGATCTAAAGGCCTAGCCGAAAAAATGATTCTCACAGTGAAATCATTTTCTCAAATATAGACAGACCAAGCAAGATCTACACATTGTAATGTTACATCCAAGTGTGGCACCTTTTAAGTTCAACTATTCCATCACTGACAAAAATCACATTCAGCAGACCATTGCATCCCAATGTACCTACACTTACCCATTCTATCCTCTCAGAAATTAGACAGCAACTTTTAAAACTGCAAGAGAAGATAACCAACGAGCACAACAAAAATGCAGGTACAAAATTGCCAAGTTTAGAGTTGGGACAACAAATTTTCATCTAGGATCTCAGGGAAAAGTACATGGCAATCAGCCAAGGTGACAAGGATTTGTTCAGAACCAAAGTTCTAGGAAGTAATTACATACAAAAGGTCCAATGGTGAGATGTAACCGAGAACAAATCAGATGCATTCCAGCTATTGCATCGAAGACTAAATCCCAAATGCAACCAGAAACGACATCCAAGAATGCCAATCCCTCAGGTCACTCTGAGCAATTAAAGACACCCCCAGAGAAGGTTACGATTGCAAGAACTGGGTGGATTACCTCTACCTTTTAGAGGCTTATAGATTGATCAGTTCTTTACACATATGTAATGGTGACTATTTACAATACATGTTCATGTTTCGTTATACTTCTTTGGAAGAGGGGAAAATGTCTTTCAAAAGGAAGTGGGATGTTGTAACATGCCTTTCAGAGATAGTGGCATGACATCATTAGAAGGAACTGTTTCATGTGATCCAGTCTTAGTTTCACTTTTGATCGAGCAGTGCACGCGCAAAGAAAGCTCTGTCGCTGATGCTTTCAAGCTTTCTATCCATGTATATCTGTTCTCATGTGCCCAGTTTTAATATATGAACGCACAACATGTTTACCCAATCTCGAGTGATATCAGCTCCCACAAACAGCAATTTGGAAATGATCCTATTGTGACTTTTGAAAGAGAAGGCACTGTTGAAGATATCGTGACCACAATTGAATGGGCAAGAGTGGAACCAAGAAAGAGCAGTCCCACTGAACTGCACAACAGAAGAGCGGCATCGAAAGTGTGGTAAACAATTTTAAAGATTGCAGAGAAGTCAGGGAGGAAAATTCACCACAATCCCACAGGATAACATCTAGGACTTCGAAGAGGCTGTGCAAGTGTTGTGATAGGAACAGAACCTGATCGGCAATTCACACATGCAGTTGCTGGAAAGACAGGCATGTATTTGGGAATTGAGGGGGGGGGGAAATGAGCAGGGAAAGGGCTTAAAAAGAGAAACTTGAAAAATACAGGGATCAGAGTAGGCAGAAAGTTGATGGTATTTTTTGGTGGGCAAGAATGTGGGGAGGGGAAGGGAAACTAAGGCAGCTGAAATTAAGTGATCAAAAAGGAAAAGGCAAGGCGTCCTCAAAAGAGGCACATGATTCAGTTGAAGTGGTCAGAATACTGCTGTGTAACATGGTACACTTGCTTTTATTCAACTCTTCATTCATACTTTATCTCTTACTCATGCTGTATGAATTGGTATACAATCAAGACAAAACAAAATACCCAGCAGCAAATCTTGAGATTAGAAGAATACAATCAAAAATTCCAGAAGAATTATAATACACTACTAATACAGACAAGGGATTTTCCCCACACTGCTAAACTTGATAAAGATAGCTGAAATAATTGAAATAAAAATTCTGAAAAACAAAGCTAGTCTACCAGTACCTGAGCAAGAACAGATGGGCTCATACTTTGGATGCCTATACATCCAAATATTTATTACAAACAAAAATTATTCAACAAGTGATTGTTTTATTTGAAGCTGATCAGCTGTAGGTACCAATTAGCCGCATAGGTAAAATAGTTCTCTCTTTGCATTGGTCAAAATAAACAACACTCAAATGTACTATAATTTTGACATTTGCATTTATATTCAGTCAAATTTGGTTTGATAACTCTCCAGTGAAGCACCCTGCAATATAAATGCAAGTCATAATTGTTGTTGATGTTGGTTATAGGGTTAAAGGAACTTAGAGATAAAGAGGGCAAGGCAATGAAGGGATTTGAAGAGCAGGATGAGAAGTTTTAAATTATGCCATTGTTAGACCAGCTTCCAGTCTAGGTCAGCAAGCACAGGGGTGATGGGTGACTAGGTCTCGGTGAGTTAATATAAGGACAGTAGAGTTTTGTATAAGCTCATTGATGCAGACACAGAGTGGTCAAGAGAGCAATGATGTAGTCAAATCTAGAGGTAACAAAGGCATGAATCCACTGCACTGTCAAATATGCTAAGGTCAGGCAATTGAGCATAGAAGGATCAAACTTTGGTTTGCACTAGTCATTTACATACTATCAAATCAGCAATCAGAAAAGTATTGTAAGAGCCCTAGAGCCTTCATCTTCAGCCCTGCTGAAACAAACATTCTTCAACACTAACACTGGGGTCCATCTAGGTACATAGGAAAAAACAGCAAATACAGCATCTGCTGGGTTATCATTAGCAAGTTGCACATCTTTTTTTGCTGCAAGATCTTGCAACTAAGCAAAATAATGCATTTACACACATTTTTTCTGGATTTCTTGTACAGGTAATGTATAGTCAAGTCAGTTGGATGTAACAAAAAAAATGGATTGAGCACAAGAAGATTGCAGATGTGTGAAAGAGGGAAAAGGGCATGAGAGAGATTATTTAAACAAATAATGAAATCTAACCAATACTTACATCTTCCTGCTTCACCAGTGCAATCTTGTTGACAATATCTTTGAAGACATCACGATATTTAGCTATAGAAAAGTAAAACTTATTTTAGTGCCAATTACACTCCAACCTTAAACATGTTAAATAAGATTGCATAAATCATGAAACAAGAGGCTGTCTGGATTTTATACAATAGACCAAAGAGGGTTATCAATGTCTTATCATTTGCTTATAGCTTCTATGTGAACTATTCTAATCTACAATTTTTCCCCATAGGAATTAGCTGATCACATCTGATGCTAATCAAAATACATTTAAAAGCTATTTTACCCTAAATAATAGCTATTAATAATAGCTCTCTGAAAAAAAAATCACACAGACTAAATGTTAACTCTGATTCTCTCTCCAGAGATGCTGTCAGATCTGCTGGGTCTTTCCAGCATTCTTTTTTATTTCAGATTTCCAGCATCTGCAGTATTTTTTTTATTTTTGAATTTTTAATAAAAAGGAAAAACAGAAATACCTGAGGGTGCAGATACATAGAACCTGTGAGTGCAGGTTCAAAGCCCATAAGGAGCAATTAAAGACTAGATTTTATAATTAGGGGCGCAGAGTATAAATTCAGTGAGCTGAATTTGCACAGGATATTGGTTAGGCCACAAATTGAGTTATTAAATGCAATTCTGGCACTCAATCACATAAAAAATATTAGAGATAAAGATTCGAGTGTTTTTTTATGCTCTGGAATAAGATCATCTCAAGAAATGCTCTTAATTCTCACCCTTGTAGCTTTCCTTCTCAAATCAGCACTCTTCCATTATAAGCGTGAAAACTCGCAGACTGTAATTAACTGTAATTATCTCAGTGTATAACTTGAGACCCAGCTTTCTTGCTCGCTATCCTACAATATACCATGACTCGCATATCTCCTTCCAGGAGTGTCAACCTTGGAGCAAAGGTTTACAATCCACCCCATATAAACATAGAACAACAATTCATATGTACTGATGTATTTGATTCTCGCAGTTGTCATAAATGATGTGATCATGACCATTTGTATTGTATGTGAATGCTATGAAAATAGATGTTAGCAGGAATAAAGTTATAAAAATAGGGACTCAAAAAAGAAAACAACTGGGATTTTTCCCACTTAAAGTGAGACGTTAGTGGGATAACCACTCCCAAGGCATAATACATTTGTACAGTAAATGTGCACTATTATCTGGCCCTCTACAACTTGTGTAAAACAAGTAATTTGATGAATGCAGTTAACTTCTAAAAAGTTTAGTTAGGCCTTCAAGGGCCTGTTCCTGTGCTGTACTTTTCTTTGCTCTTTGTAAAAGCGCAGTCTTAGGCAACAGAGTGCAATAACAACACCAAAGCATGGTGTTACCTGGTGGGTTTACAACCAAGCTGCTTCCTCACAGTTTCAACTGTGGCATCAAAGGGTATCCCCACAAGAGGAAAGTGAGTAATGAAACAAAGTGTGAGGCCTAATGCTGTATGTACAGACTGTGTAGTTATTTTAAATGATGGTTTTACAAGTAAATCGAAGAACAAGTTGCCTATCTATGCTTTAGCCAGGAACTGCTGTATTGGGGATGGGCAAAGCTGTAACATTTTTCACTGAAGTAAATCTTGGTAAGTTATCACAGTCATAAATTCATTATGGTAAACTCTCACTATTTGCATTGCCTGTGGCAGCATTCAAGAGTTTTGCACAGCAGCATACATTCACACTTTTGCCATTTTTATGGACATTTATTTGTCTCAGATAATATTGGCATGGAAACCACTACATATGGCATAAGAAAGTGCAGTAAGAGTTTTAACAACACCGGGTTAAAGTCCAACAGGTTTATTTGGTAGCAAAGAAAGTGCATCAGGGGGAGTTCTTGAAACACTGAAGATTTTTGAATATCTAAAAGCATGTATTAAATTGCTGCATGTTTAGCTTTTCAATAGATTTATGTACACACACACACACATAAACACAGCTCAACTGATGAGCCACATTAAGGGCTTTAATTTTGTCCAGTGCTTTGAAAACTAAAGCAACTAAGCTATTATTTCAACACATCATTTCAGCAGCTGCATTCAATTTATTAACTTTGAGAAATATGTCATATTTAATGCCGATTGTAAGCAACAGGCTGTCACCGACAACTTCAAAACAGTGGTCCAGCAAGGTTAGTGCGAGCCAAGAATGCAGTAAATTTTTTGAAATAGATAAACAGATTGCAGCCTGCCCACCATAGATTGCAACACTATGTCAGAGCACATGAAACTCAGGCCCAGTTCCCAGTCTTGTGCTGGTTTACGTATTTAACTCGGGCAGCAGTCAGAATCCCAAAATAGAGAAGGAACCAAAACAATGAAAATCAAATTACCTTTTAGGATTACAGATTCTGAAAGAGTTGCCATGGATTAGCCAATTAGATAATATAGTTTGGTGGTGTTATTTCATGTTTCAAAACATATCATGTGGCTTGAGAAATACTGCAACGACTCCAACTACACTACCTTCCCCAACACCTCCCTCTGCATACATGCCCCTCACCAAACCCAACCCAGATTAATTCAAAAATAATTACTGCCATTTTAGAAACATAATCATAAAACATCCTTGGATGTACCAAATAAGCATACAGTGCATTGGCAAAATACATGTATACAGCTTCACAACTGTTATACAAACGACAGATGCATGGATTTGGGACTATGATTTTTTTTTTAAAAAATCAATATTGAAGATTTTAATCAATGCTTTTAGGCTTTTCCAGGAAATCTAATCAATTTCTTCACGATGTTACACATACCTGGTCTGAGAGCTAGTGTGATGCTTATTTGCTTAACCTGACCTATTCCTTGTGTAAGAAGTTTAACAATACCAGGTTAAAGTCCAACAGGTTTATTTGGTGGCAAAAGCCACACAAGCTTTCGGAGCTCCAAGCCCCTTCTCCAGGTGAGTGGGAATTCTGTTCACAAACAGGGCATATAAAGACACAGACTCAATTTACATGAATAATGGTTGGAATGCGAATACTTACAGCTAATCAAGTATTTAAGAAACAAAACAATGTGAGTGGAGAGAGCATCAAGACAGGCTAAAAAGATGTGTATTGTCTCCAGACAAGACAGCCAGTGAAACTCTGCAGGTCCAGACAACTGTGGGGGTTACAAATAGTGTGACATGAACCCAATATCCTGGTTGAGGCCGTCCTCGTGTGTGCAGAACTTGGCTATCAGTTTCTGCTCAGCGACTCTGTACCGTCGTGTGTCGCGAAGGCTGCCTTGGAGAACGCTTACTCGAATATCAGAGGCCGAATGCCCGTGATCGCTGAAGTGCCCCCCAACAGGAAGAGAACAGTCTTGCCTGGTGATTGTCGAGCGGTGTTCATTCATCCGTTGTCGCAGTGTCTGCATAGTTTCCCCAATGTACCATGCCTCGGGACATCCTTTCCTGCAGTATATCAGGTAGACAACGTTGGCCGGGTTGCAAGAGTATGTACCGTGTACCTGGTGGATGGTGTTCTCACGTGAGATGATGGCATCTGTGTCGATGATCTGGCACATCTTGCAGAGGTTGCCGTGGCAGGGTTGTGTGGTGTCGTGGTCACTGTTCTCCTGAAGGCTGGGTAGTTTGCTGCGGACAATGGCCTGTTTGAGGTTGTGCGGTTGTTTGAAGGCAAGAAGTGGGGGTGTGGGGATGGCCTTGGCGAGATGTTCGTCTTCATCAATGACATGTTGAAGGCTCCGGAGGAGATGCCGTAGCTTCTCCGCTCCGGGGAAGTACTGGACGACGAAGGGTACTCTGTCCACTGTGTCCCGTGTTTATCTTCTGAGGAGGTCGGTGCGATTTTTCGCTCCACATCATGACTATTCCTTGAGGCCATTGCTCAAATACTTTGTGCTGAAGTGATTTTAGATGGTAAAGCCAAATGCTTCTAGCCATTTGTCAACTTCTGAATGAGAAACCAATTGTAGCTACTGGCAAATTTCTGGCTCCACATCAAAGCTCATCATGCAATGATTGACTTTCATACTCTTCCTTTAGGTGTTTGATTTACATGTGCAACATGTGCCATCTGGCGTTAACTATCTTGAGTGATACCAAAATTTACTTGACTGAGGGTTGGGGGGAGGGGGGGGGGGGGGGGCTGCAGCTTGGTCAGTGTCAGGTTCTGGCAGCATTAAGAGAGGGGAGCACAAATATGTTAAAATGACCCTTGGTTTTTTTTAGGCTGTTAAGATGTAAACAAATGTGCTTGTACCTTTGAGATTCCTCTCAAACTGCAGCCTTAGAATCATCAAGCATCCACTCCCTTTTCCTATCATCAGTCATAACCTACTCTTAACTTCTTGACTTAAAGCACAATGTCAAGTTTCAGTTGCCAAAATTCCTGAGCTGGAGATTTGGGGAGGATTGTGGAAGGCAATACAAGAGGTAACTACTGAGAGGAAACAAGAATTAGAAGCAGATCCTGGTTCCACCGGGTCTCCATCCCAGTTACATCATGGCCCCAATTCAAATTGGGAAGGAAGACACACACCACGCCTCCCAACTTCCACAGCTTCAGTTCCTATTTCTTGGCTGTCATAAGAATTCCAGCCAACAAGTTGTGGTTAGGCCCATAACTTGAAACCATACAGAGAGCAGATATCAATTTTGTAAATTGTCTTAGAAATATCTCAACCATCTAAGGCAGACATGGTTTCAGAGTTGAGTACCTTATAGTGCCAAAACTTTAATCCTGTAGAATAAAATTTTTAAATCATCTCTTTAATCCATTATTGAATAGCCTTTTGCTCTCCTCCATCGGAACATCACCCTGCAGCTGTGATCTTCTGCCACTTTCTAGGGGGGCAGCATTTGTGTTGCATGACTTATTCATGCTAAGTATTGAAATGAACTGATTCACATAGTTTGTGGCCAACCATTATACTTTGTGCATCTCTAGTGCAGAGTACAGACTCCAGAATTTCAAACCCAGTATTCAATGCACAAAATGCATTTAAGTTCATTTCTGAACAGCTTTAAGCTTAGCACATTCTTGTTGTGAGATGAAAATTTTATTTGGAGCCAAAATAAAGTGATGACTGACTGACATGGGGAGCAGCCAGTCAGAAGGAACTTCAAACTCGTCTTTTGATTGCAATTGTTGTTGAACTAGGTTTAATACATGTAGGAAAAAAAACAATACCAATCACATTGCATATAGTCATCGTTCACATTTGTTTGTTAACTACCATCACTTGCTCTGGAGAAAACATATCCAATTGAATCCTACGTTTGAGTCTTGCTGAGACTATGAAGCTGAAACTTTACTGAAGGTGAAGATGATTCATCAGATAAATTTGATCATGTTGTTATCAAACACTAGCTTTAGCTGGTTTTATTTTGGGCAGATAAGTTCTCTTGATTTGTCATTAAGAAATGGCTGCGCTCCCAAAACCTTAGTGGTTTCACATTGGTTTAATCAATCAACAGACAATGACAGAAAGAAATGGCCTTACAAGCCTAAGTACAAGACATTTGCAGATATATTGTAAGGAATGATATACAAGAATGTATAATCACAGTATCAACAAATTCTATGTAGACATTTTGCACATGTATATATAAACTACAGAATGATAATTTCTCAATCTCAACATCTTCCCAGCTCAACCTCCAGATGTTACAATGCATTACCCTTTTACTGTTTCAAATTACACTCACAATCTTATGCGCATTCAAATCTCATATGATTCTTACTACTTTCCATCTCCTTCACAAAGCAACATGTTCCAGATCTTCAATGTGTTTCAATGGGCATTAAACTTGTATGCTTTCCCTGTCGTGAAGAACTGCAAATATTAACTCTCGCAAGGACTGCAATAATTCTCAGGGCCACCTATACAAACAGCAAATAAACTACATAATAAAATATTTATAAAAAACAAAAATTTTGACCTTGACACAGTGAGATACAAATCATATAATGCACTGGGCACTTTTTTGGCACATCACTTCAAGAATTTCTTTTTCCAAATACTAAAGTCTACACTACAAATAAATCCAGGAATCAAATACTTCTGAGAAGAGGCATAATTAGAATAGGGAGGGTAGGGAATTATAGCACATTTCAGAGTTAGAAACATTGTTTGTTGATTCCATGGAAAACAAGTTTTGATGTAAATATTTGACTAGAACAGAGATAGATGTAGTTATGCTCTCTGTTTTTTAAACACATCATTAAAGGCCACCTTTGGCCATGGACCCAGTACCACATGCATGTTTAGCCGGAGAATCTGAAGACGATTAAGCTGTGATGGTCATTACTACTGAGCTTGATTTGGCTCTCACTAAGTCACAGTAGTAGACGGATAGAAATCAGGAACAGAAAACTCTAGTTGATTGGCCTCATTGCTTCCTGAGAGACAATTTCCCAGCACAGCTAAATTAATTATCTTTAAGGCCAAGGGTCTTTATGATCCAGATAGCATCTGCCACTTGAAACATAGAATCATAGGATGGTTACAATACAGGAGGCCATTTAGCCCATTGTATTCATGCCTGTGTTTTGGAAACAGACATGTTGGTTCCACTCCCCCATTGCCCAACAAATATATACGTTACAGGTGCTTCTGCAATTTCCCTTTCAAAGCCAGGACTGTATTGAATCTACCTCCATGACACTCTCAGTAATGTATTTCACATCCCAATTACTTTATGCGCAAACAAAAAGTTCTTCCTCATGTCACCACCACTTCTTTTGCCAATAACCTTAAACTGGCATTTTCTAGTTCTTAACCCTTTTGCCAATGGAATTAGTTCCTACCTGCTCTGTCCATATCTGTCATGATTTGGAAGCACTCCTCATCCAGCAACCATTCGTTCGATCTTCAAAAAGTCAAATTTAATGTTGCAGCTACTCCAGCCAACGCTAATAATGCAGGGTTTAGGTCAATACTCTGGGGAGTTTCTCAAGAACTTTAAGATCCCATTACCAACCAAACAAACCTTGCCACTCACAGGGCAGCACAGTGGTTAGCACTGCTGCCTCACAGCACCTGGGACCTGATTTCAATTCCCAGCTTGGGTCACTATGTGGAGTTTGCATGTTCTCCCAGTGTCTGCGTGCGTTTCCCCAGGGTGATCAAGTTTCCTCCCACAGTCCAAAAGACGTGCTGGTTAGGCGCATTAGCCATGCTGAATTCTCCCTCAGTATACCCAGACAAGAGCCAAAGTGTGGCGACTAGGCGATTTTCACAGTAACTTCATTGCAACATTCATGTAAGCCTACTTGTGACAATAATAAATAAACTTTAAAGTTCCATTGCGTTCATGTGTTAACTCACCTGAACGTCCACCCCCAAGTTAACCCTCCCACTCCCATAGTTTACCAACCCCGCACGCTCCGCTAATGATTGACAGCTAGATTGACCATTCACACAACCAGAAGCGCTGCCATGCGCGACATCGGGTCGCCCGCAAGCCAACCAGGTGGCTCTCCATGCGGGCGGGAGGGAGGATGCATCTCACCTTTCAGCTGTGGCTCCGGGGCGTTGATGAATTTTTTAAACCTCTCCACCAGCTCCTTGTTCCTCACTCGGCCGCCTTTCTTCGCCAAGTAGTCGATCAGAGCATCTTCTCGCAGATCCTCCGCGGTGCCACATTCCGCCATGTCTGTGTGGGGTGAGTAGGTGTTTGGCAGCCTCTGAAATAACGGTCCGAATGCCCAGCTCGCGCACGCCACCCACTTGGTGCTTCAAATTGCAGCTGGCCAGTGCGCGTGCGCGTCGACCGGCCACACCCTCCCAAACGCGCTTGCGCTGGAGCCCGCCACTGCTACTGCATTTTCAAGTAATAGCCGTGGTTACATTAAAGGTGACCCACGTTAAACCCAGGAGATCAGTACACAGCATAATAAATAAGGAACTTTTTTGAGTCATTTTACATAGACTGTGCAGTACAGAAACAGATCTCTCAGCCGGATCCACATGCATCTCCAACTCCCTTTCCATCTATCTCACCTCAGCCTTTCTATTTTTATTCCCTTTTCTCTCATTTGTCTGGTTCTTCGACAGAAAGCATCTGAGCTACTTGAATCAACCACTTCCTGTGGTATCTGTTCCACATCCTGAGCATTCCTTGAGCGTGATGAAATTTTTATCTTAGATTTTTTTTGGTAACAATCTTATATTTATAATCCCTAATGCTGGATGCTGCCACAAGTGGAAACATTCTCTCCAGACCTTTCCTGTCCAATGCATAATTTTAAAGACTCATTCAGGTCATCTCCAAGTCTTCTCCTTTGAAGAAAAATGCCCTAACCCAGAGAGGCGATGGCCTAGCAGTATTAGTCATAGAGGTTTACAGCATGGAAACGGGCCCTTCGGCCCAATTTGTCCATGCCGCCCTTTTTTTAAAAAAACCCTAAACTAATCCCAATTGTCTGCATTTGGCCATATCCCTCTATACCCATCGTACGCATGTAACTAAATGCTTTTTAAAAGACAAAATTGTACCTGCCTCTACTACTACCTCTGGTAGCTTGTTCCAGACACTCACCACCCTCTGTGTGAAAGAATTGCCCCTCTGGACACTTTTGTATCTCTCCCCTCTCACCTTAAACCTATGCCTTCTAGTTTTAGACTCCCTGACCTTTGGGAAAAGATATTGACTATCTAGCTGATCTGTGTCCCTCATTATTTTATAGACCTCTATAAGGTCACCCCTCAGCCTCCTACACTCCAGAGGAAAAAGTCCCAGTCTATCCAGCCTCTCCTTATAACTCAATCCATCAAGTCCCGGTAGCATTCTAGTAAACCTTTTCTGCACTCTTTCTAGTTTAATAATATCCTTTCTATAATAGGGTGACCAGAATTGCACACAGTATTCCAAGTTTGGCCTTACCAATGTCTTGTACAACTTCAACAAGACGTCCCAACTCCTGTATTCAATGTTCTGACCGATGAAACCAAGCATGCCGAATGCCTTCTTCACCACTCTGTCCACCTGTGACTCCACTTTCAAGGAGCTATGAACACGTACCCCTAGATCTCTTTGTTCTGTAACTCTCCCCAATGCCCTACCATTAACTGAGTAAGTCCTGCCCTGGTTCAATCTACCAAAATGCATCACCTCGCATTTGTCTAAATTAAACTCCACCTGCCATTCGTTAGTCCACTGGCCCAATTGGTCAAGATCCCATTGCATTGGAGATAACTTTCTTCACCAATCTTCACCAATCTTGGTGTCATTCTTCACCAATCTTGGTGTCATCTGCAAACTTACTAACCATGCCTCCTATATTCTCATCCAAATCATTAATATAAATGACAAATAACAGTGGACCCAGCACTGATCCCTGAGGCACACCGCTGGTCACAGGCCTCCAGTTTGAAAACAGTTCTCTACAACCACCCTCTGGCTTCTGTCAGGAAACCAATTTTGTCACTATCATTATCACTAGACTATAAATTCAGGAACTCAACTAATGTTCTGGGGACCCGTGTTCGAATCCCACCATGGCAGATGGTGGAACTCGAATTCAATAAAAAACTATTTGGAATTAAGAGTCTACTGATGACCATGAAACCATTGTGGATTGTCGGAAAAACCCATCTGGTTCACCAATGCCCTTTAGGGAAGGAAATCTGCCATCCTTACCTGATCTGGCCTACATGTGACTCCAGAGCCACAACAATGTGACAGGGAGGCAATGGCTTAGTGGTATTATCACTTGACTTTCAATCCAGGAACTCAACTAATGTTCTGGTGACCCGTGTTCGAATCCTACCATGGCAGATGGTGGAATTTGAATTCAATTAGAAGTCTACTGATGACCGTGAAACCATTGTTGATTGTCAGAAAAACCCATCTGGTTCACTAATGCGCTTTCGGGAAGGAAATCTGCCATCCTTACCTGGTCCGGCCGACATGTGACTCCAGAGCCACAACAATGCGGTTGACTCTCAACTGCCCTCCAAGGGTAACTAGGGGTAGGCAATAAATACTGGCCAACCAGCAACGCCCATGTCCCATGAATGAAATGAATAAAGAGCAGTGATCGAATCGCCTGCATGCATTAAAATTCTTAGGGCAGCACGGTGGCACAGTGGTTAGCACTGCTGCCTCACGGCTCCAGGGACCCGAGTTCGATTCCCAGCTTGGGTCACCGTCTGTGTGGAGTTTGCACGTTCTCCCCATGTCTGCGTGGATTTCCTCCAGGTGCTCCGGTTTTCTTTCATAGTCCAAAGATGTGCGGTTTAGGTGCATTGGCCATGCTAAATTGCCCCTTCGTGTCCTGGGATGCATAGGTTAGAGGGATTAGTGGGGTAAATAAGTGGGGTTTTGGGAATAGGGCCTGGATGGGATTGTTGTCGGTGCAGACTTGATGGGCTGAATGGCCTCCTTCTGCATTGTAGGGATTCTATGATCTGCTACTTCCTTTGAATGCACTGAATAATAATGAGAACCTGTTCAATATTCCCCAGTAGCTGTAATTTTTGAGTTCTGGTGCCATCCTAGTAATTTTTCTTTTGCACTTTCTTCAGTACTGACCCAGGAGTCTGTAGCTGTTTAGCATGACTTCATTACTTTGAACTCTATGCTCCATTACGTTCCAGTACTTTGTATTTTTAATTGCTTTGTTGAATTGCAATACTGGTTTTAATGATGTCTTCACATTTTTTCCCATATTCTTTCACTCTTCTATCCTATTCAGTTTCAATGTAAATTCTCTGACCCTAGATAAACTGTTCTGTTCCTCTGGTAGTGTTATGGGTCCTCTTATATCCACCTGAAAGGGCAGTCCCTGATAAACTTCTCGTCCAAAAGGCAGCACCTCCAACAATATAGCAATCCTTCAACATTGCACAAGATTATGGCAGGGAGTTTCTTGTCCTGCCGTGGTGGGATTTGGCATGAGTGTGACTGGAAAATTTGGAGTCCCTTGACTTTGGATGGGAATTTCAGGATGGAGAGTCCCACCCTTTTGTGTTCAAGTCGCTGGAATGGAGTTTGAGCCCACAATCACCTGTCTCAAGAGTATGTGTGCTACCACTGAAATAAGACTTACACCGAAGAGAGTTTCCTTCCACACTTTGCCAGCTCAAAGACCTGGTGGATTAGGGCTTGTATCTTATGTCAGAACAATCCCAGGAATGACCTCCCAGAGCTGTGAAACCTGTTTTTTAATGACGGTCACTTTCATTTTCTGATTTGCTGGACATTGTCTTGTGTGGTACTCGTTAATAACCATGCCCATTCTATTCATGGTGTTTGTACAGTCAGTGCTGCTATTTTTCTTAAATCAAACAAATATAGTGCCATTTGGCAACACAGAGCTGCACACCCATCCAAAAAATGTGGAAGTTTGGCATGCTGAGAACGGTCCTTCCACTACCGGAGAACATTCTGTTTTAAATGTGCCTGCAGGAGGGGAGGGGTTGAGGTGGCATCAGTTTACACCAGATGGTAATAGCAATGAATCCATCAGTCTCCTTTTGGAAAGTGTGGCAATAAGTTCAGTTGAAATACGTAAGCTAAAATAATTTCTGGATTACATTTTTATTGACCAGTTCAGCTCTATAGTGTAGTAGTGAATCTCCTAATATTTATGAAACACTTAAAATCAACCGATAGACACTGCATACTGGTAGTCAGTGGCCGCCTAGATGTGTAGCAGAGTCGTGAACAAGGACAAGCAGGTAATCTTATACATCTGGTCCTGAACCTGGCAGATTTGGTCGAGCTTAGGAACAGACCCATCAGCAGGAGTTCTAACCTGATCTCACTGACTATCAGATCCCTAAGAGGAGCTTTATAAATTCATAAAAGCTGTGTTCCAGAGGCTGTGAATGGATCAGGTGCAGGTAGATTTGGCACATTTGCTTTAATATTCTTGCATGCCACTGAACATATATTTTACATTCCAAAGAGAATGTTAATTAATTTTAAAAAGATTCCTTTATTTATTTTCCTGAAAACAAAAAGGGGGCCAACGAAAGGTGCTTTTATAAAGTGTTGAATTTTAAGCCAAAGCCATTTATAACTTTTCTGAAGGAAATATTTGGAGAATGTTTGCAGTTTTTTTCAGGTACTTAGCTATAAATGAATACTGTTTCATGTGGTATCTTATTGCTCAATTTTAAATTAACCTTCTTTGACTTTACAATTGCACAAATTTGCATAATGCACACAGTTGTATTAACTGTATTGAGAGGAATTGCCAAAATAGTCTGGCTGAATTTTTAAAAACAGCACATGACCTGGAGATCCCAAGACCATTGAAATGTCAAAGAGTTTCATACTCATAAACTGTATTTGTTCACTTTGAGTCAAATTTTGAAATGTCAGCCAAAACATTCTTGTAGTTCTCACCCGGGATCTTTCAAACTCTATTTGTAAGTCAAAGGAGCTCATTGCTTCCATGTGGAAAAGGAAAAACACTTGAGCAAATCATTGGAAGTGTGTTACATGCAACAGGATGAGTTGGAAGGACAAAGACAGCAGATGCATGGGAACACTACCACCTCCCCATCTGTTCACACACCATCTTGACTTGAAAATATTAGTTATGAGTCATTGAAAACCCAAATTTCCATATATTCAAATGCCAACCATCAACTTTATAATCTGGCAGTCAGAGCTTTGGCTCAGAAGTTATCATATCAGAATTTTATAGGAGATATTTTTTCATTGCGCTTCGAATCATATTGATTAGATGGTGGAACTGGAGTTATTAGAAGGTATTGGACCACTATAATTCACTTTTTGTCACTGTTAGTTTCACATAGAACTCAGACAGAAATGTTTTTAGATGAGTTGATGATTTCAGAAATTTGCAATTCTAAGCTTGTTGATTAAATGTTTGTTCAGAAGAATACATGTAAAAAGTAAGCTACTAAAATGCAGATTCAATTTACACAAAGTTACGTTCTGGACAATGATCAACAGTGCCCAATATGAAGATAAAGTGTCTTCCAGTTAGGTGGCAGAAGTTTTCCTGCTGTGAGTACATTAACTGATTTTTATATAAAAGAGGTAGTGGGGTTGGAATAATGATGAGATTTACTTTTAGAATAAACCAGGATACAGATTCCGACAGAATTTTGCTATCCTGTACTACCCTGATTCATTTGGTATGTTTGAGGTGATTTGTAGTGCCTAGCTAGGATTTGTAACAGTAAAAGTGTTTTTCTGTTTGTTTAATTGCTCATGCCAGAGCGCTCTCTATTACCAAGTGATAATTGGAAATCAGATTGCAGCATTCTCTTAGAGTGTGAAATATCCATGGAGAAATAAGAAAAATGAATCAACAGATAAATATAATTCAAACTCCAGACAATTAGCCAGATCTACTTGTGAACTCAAAATTCAGCTCACTTTCCTGCAAATTGTGTTATGTAATTCAGTTTTGTTTTAATAGCTATGATGTTTCTTATTTCTAAAATAAACTTTATTGAGAAGAACTTGTAAAAGAGCAATACAGGTCAGAAAAGACTGATTGGTAATAGCGGGTAAATGGTTAACACATTTGAATTTATTTTAAGAGCAAAAATTAACGTATTTCTTCAAAGACGTTCACCCCTGTCTTAAAGTAGCATTGAAGGAACGTTGTGCAAGCTTGTTAAGCTTTCATCTGCTATTATCACCATCATAACCGCTCGCATCATGTAATTTTAAAAATTCATTAATGGGATATGGGCGACGGTGGCAAGGCCAAAATTTGTTGCACATCCCTAATTGCCCATGAGAAGGTGGAGGTGAACCTTCATGAATCTCTTTCATCTATCTAGTGCAGATACTCTCACAGTGGCATTAGAATGTAGTTCCAGGATTTTGACCCAGTGACAGTGAAGGAATGGCATAATAATTTCCAAGTCAGGATAGTGTGTGGCTTGGGGGAGAACATGCAGTTGGCATTGTTCCCATATATCTGCTGCCCTTCTAGGTGGTAAAGGTTGATGGTTTGCAAAGAACTGTCAAAGAAGCATTGGTGAGTTGCTGCAGTGCATCTTGTAGATGGTACACACTGCTGCCACTATACGTTGGTGGTGGAGGGAGTGAAAATTTAAGTCGGTGGATGGGGTGCCGATCAAGCAGACTGCTTTGTTCTGGATGGTGTCAAACTTCTTGAGCATTGTTGAAGCTGCGCTCATCCAGGCAAGTATTCCATCAAACTCTTAATTTGTGCTTTGGAGGTGAGGTTACTCACTGTAGAACTCAGAGCCTCTGACCTGTTCTTGTAGTCACAGCATTTATACGGCTGGTCCAGTTCAGTTTCTTGTCAATAGTAACCTCCAGGAGGTAGGTGATGTGGGATTTAGCAGTGGTAATTCAATTGAATGTGTAGATCACTGTGGGGCAATGATTAGATTCTCTCTTGTTGGAACTGGTCACTCTGGCACTGTGTGACGGAAATGTTATTTGTGATTCATGAGTCCAAGCTTGAATGTTGTCCAGGTCTCGCTGCGTTGGGACAAGGACTGCTTCAGTATCGGAGGAGTTATGAATGGTGCTGAACATTATGCAATCATCAACAAACATTTCACTTTTCAGAAAAAATAGACAAGTGCATTTGGGGACAATGTGTGAGCTACCTCAAGAAATGTCTAAAACCTGGAAAGTTGTTTGAATAGCTCAGAGGCACTAAAGAGCTGGTTGTTTTCCCAGAAGTGGTCAACTCGTGAAATGGGGTATTATTAGTTGGTAAGTTGAAAAATAATTCTGGAAAGCTACACCATCAGGACTGTCATGAACCGACTGAGAGACTAGAGAGTGTTCATCTTAGTGTGCCTTGTTGATAATAATTACACCCATGAAACTCTGAGGTTGAAGCTGTTTTTGGATAGGACTCCTGACCTACCCTGTGTAAATAAAGGACAGCACATTATGAAATTGTGTATCTATGTAATGCCATGCATGTAGAAGGGAAATACTTGTGATTGTGTATCGACTATTTAAAGTGAAATTTACCTTTTTTATTTGAAATATTACTTTCCTGAATTCACATATAAAATCTATAAAAAGTGGGATCTTATTGGTTATTTCTTCATTTGGGGATCATTCCGTAAATTTGGCTTTTTGATTACGGTTGCCCCACAGTGATCATAGCAATTCCAGCAAATGATGGAAATGTATTAAATGTACAGCGGGTTAATTAGCTTCCAAAAGTGAAAAAGACAAGTTAATATTTGGGTGTGAGCCATCAAAATTTTTGTCTTTGATTTGGTTTTGATAATATTAACTCACGTTAGTCACCTTAAAATTAGCCTCAACGAATCTAGTTATATTCACTGAATACTGTAAAGTCACCTTGAAGTCCAAACAACTTTTATTATCACATTTAAAATACTTGTAGCCTTTCCAGAGAAATTACTTGGGTTTGAAAGGAAGAATCATGTTGGCACCAAAACATCAGAAAATGTACGAAGCAGTGTCAAAACTAAAATTCTGGGGATATCCTTAACTGCGCCCCCAGTCTCTTCCCCTGCCCTCAATGCACACCCCACAAAATCAAATTCTTGCCTTCAGCATTTACAACTCCCTTCTATATCAGCAATATGAAGAATATTATAGCCAATCTGCAATTTAAGCTATGACATAGTATGTAACTCTTATCCCACTGCACTTTTAGCCCAGCGCTTAAATTTTATGTGTTGTAAATCCTATGGTCAAATTGTTTTTGGCCTGTACAATTTTTAGGTACATTTAGAAGTCTCACAACACCAGGTGAAAGTCCAACAGGTTTATTTGGTATCACGAGCTTTCGGAGCACTGCTGCATCATCATTTTTAGGCAGTTATGTCAGTTTTTTTGAGAGCAGTTCAGTTTCTTGAAGCTGTCAGCTTTTACCCACTTTCTAGTTTGGCACATATGTATGTGATTGGAATGTTGTTTGCAACAGGAGGGAATGATAAGGATCTGTTTTGAACTTGGTAAATTGCTGCTGTGCTCTTCTTAATTTACTTATAGCTTTATGTGAATAATTCTCATTGTACTGAAAATTGTTGCAGAATTAATGCTAAAAACACATTTCTTAGCACCTTGTATGTAAGTCAACACAATAAGTCCAAAACAGGAGTCTACTGAAACAGCTGTAGAAAAATTAGTTATTGACAATCAAGAAATTCAGACACTGATCTGTTTGCAAAATATAATGAAGGGATTTCCGAATTAGTTGCAAACAGCGAGTTATGAGCTAGTATTGAACATTTCACATTTTGGAGATTTCGGAGCCTGTTACACATCATGGTAGTTCTGCTGCTTGGTGCACAAATCAGAATGGGTGAGATTGTAGATCAGCTAACGATCTCACTGAAAAGCAGAACCAGATTGAGGGGCTAATTAGAGTAATTTTGTCCCTTTGTTACTTGTTTCAAACTGGGCTGATTACAGCTTAAATGGCTGTGATGATCCCTACAACAATTTGAATACATAATTTTTTAACATAGAGAAACAACCCAAAGTGCTTCGCACAGCATTAGGAAAGGAAATAAAAGGTCACATTTGGCCTCAGTTCTAAGGTAAGGGCTTAAAATGGCTTCTGCTTCCAATTGTTGTCCAGTGATAACTGGTGGAAAGTACATTTTGTAGAATTCAGGTGAAGACAGAATCAGGCTAGGTTATATCTTTAACCTAGAAAGGTTAGCATAGAACATGTGCTTCCTTGACTAAGTTTTTCTGTCTCTCATTGGTCCCTTTGCCAGAAAATGCTGTTCTCTGCCTCAAAGAACAAAGAAAATTACAGCACAGGAACAGGCCCTTCAGCCCTCCAAGCCTGCACCGACCATGCTGCCTGACTGAACTAAAACCCCCTACTCTTCCGGGGACCATATCTCTCTATTCCCATCCTATTCATGTATTTGTCCAGACGCCCCTTAAAAGTCGCTATCGTATCTGCTTCCACTACCTCTCCTGGCAGCGAGTTCCAGGCACCCACCACCCTCTGGATAAAAAACTTGCCTTGTACATCTCCTTTAAACCTTGCCCTTCGCACCTTAAACTTATACCCCCGAGTAATTAACTCTTCCACCCTGGGAAAAAGCTTCTGACTATCCATTCTGTCCATGTCCCTCATAATCTTGTAGATTTCTATCAGGTCACCCCTCAACCTCCGTTGTTCCAGTGAGAACGAACCAAATTTCTCCAACCTCACCTCATAGCTAATGCTCTCCACATCAAGCAATATCCTGGTAAATCTTTTCTGTACCCCTCTCCAAAGCCTCCACATCCATCTGGTAGTGTGGCGACCAGAATTGAACACTATATTCCAAGTGTGGCCTAACTAAGGTTCTATAAAGCCGCAACATGACTTGCCAATTTTTAGACTCAATGCCCCGGCCGATGAGGGCAAGCATGCCATACGCCTTCTTGATTACCTTCTCCACCTGCGTTGCCACTTTCAGTGACCTGTGTACCTGTAGACCCAGACTCTGCCTATCAATAGTGTCATTTTCGGTATATTTCCTATCTTTATTAGACCTTCCAAAATGCATTATCTCAAATTTGTCCAGATTAAACTCCATCTGCCATCTCTCCGCCCAAGTCTTCAACCGATCTATATCCTGCTGTATCCTCTGACATTCCTCATCAATATCCACAAATCCACCAACCTTTGTGTTGTCTGCAAACTTACTAATCAAACAAGTTACATTTTCCTCCAAATCATTTATATATATTACAACCAGCAAAGGTCCCAGCACTGAACCCTGAAGAATGCCACTAATCACAGCCTTCCATTCAGAAACGCAGCCTTCCACTGCTACCCTCTGTCTTCTATGACCAAGCCCGTTCTGTATCCATCTTGCCAGCTCACCTCTGGTCCCATGCGACTTCACCTTTTGTACTAGTCTGCCACGAGGGATCTTTTCAAAGGCCTTACTGAAGTCCCTGTGGACAATATCACTGCCCTACCCTCATTAATCATCTTCGTCACTTCCTCGAAAAACTCGATCAAGTTAGTGAGACACGACCTCCCATTCACAAAACCATGTTGCCTCTCGCCAATGCGTCTACTTATTTCCAAGTAGGAGTAAATCCTGTCTTGAAGAATCCTCTCCAATAATTTCCCTACCACTGACGTAAGGCTCATCAGCCTGTAATTACCTGGATTATCCTTGCGACCCTTCTTAAACAAAGGAACAACAATTGGCTATTCTCCAATCCTCTGGGTCCTCTCCTGTAGCCAGTGAAGATACAAAGATTTCTTTCAAAGCTCCAGCAATTTCCTCCCTTGCCTCTCTCAGTATTCTGCCTCTGCCATTGAGATCCTATTATAAGAGCAAGAATGATGTAATTTGTACGGTATTTGAAGCAACAGCATCCAGGACGACTAATCACATGAATTCTTCTAATGTCACAAAAATATATAGCTCTTAACTGAAACATACTTGCCACAGGGTTCCTCGCCGATGTCTAATCACATTGAACCACTTGAACATGCAGCATTATTGCAGGAAACTCTGGAAATGGTGTCACACCACTGAAGCCACCATACAGAGAGGAAACAGCCTGTAGTGGTTTGAATGAGTGTGGTTTGTCGTGAATAAAAATAAGTGTAAATAAAACTATAAATACAGCAGTGATGAAAATATCAGTGTAAATAAATAAAACTATATAAAATGTAGCAGTGATGAATTACTTCATGTTCATCATATATTCACGTAATTTATATCAACGGTCCCAAAGCTAATAGTGTTTCTTTGAGAATAAGAATGGCTTGTGGGTATGAAAATAACATTCACAGTCTCTGCCACACATTACACTGAAACCACTCAGTACAACATGTATCTATAAGCATTCTGGAATTCACTCACTCTTTAACATAAGAAGAAAACAGCAAAAACAGAAGCAATTTTAAAATTTTCTCAACACAATTTTGAAACTAAAAATATATAAAACCCCTTTAAAATATCGACATACACCTGGGGACCCCCTAAAATATTCACAAAATGAAGCCTAGTGCTTGTTTTGCTTTTTCTACAGCCTTGCTAGTCTGTGCTCAACTTTTAGTGACTGATGTATCCCACAATCCCTTTGTTCTTTTAAACTAGACTTGCACCTTACAAGTATTCTTTCTACCAAAATGTATTAACTCCCACTTATCTGTGCTAACTTCATTTGCTGTTTTCTTCTGAATACCCATCTTTTCAACTAGATGTTTGATCATCTCTGCTGACCTCTATGACTCGGGATCCATTTATGTGGCACACGTTTAACTCCAATAATGATATCAAATATTTACATGTTGTTGCTTCTGTTGTTCAATAGTGTAAAGTGCCCTAGAACAGAATTCCAAACTCCACCATCTCCCAGGGAGTTTTTCTGTTACCTCAGTCAATAATAGACTATTGAGCCTATTTTCAGTTTCATTGGCTATTTCTGTACAAATTCCAAGAGTCTTTAAAAGCTACCTCTGACCAAGCTTTTCTCGATGTCTGTGTCCAATTCTGCACCTATGAAATGCCTTTTTCATTTTCCTTTATTCAAGATGCCATATAAATGTAAATTGTTGTTGAATATTGAAGACGGGAATGGGTTAATGAACTCTGTAACACTTAGATTGAACTCTGTGATACTTAGAGATTTTGTGAGAAGCACTCCAGGGCTCATGTTTTTGTTAGAGCTCGGTGTCTTCATGTCTATAAAGCCTGTTTACATGTATCCAAACCAGACAAGAGAGACAGCTATCCTTGTCCGTTCCCAGCTAATTGTATATCAGGAATGTAGCTAAGCAGACTCCATTTTATGTTCCTTTCTATTATGTATCTTTGTTTAACACACTGGAGCTGACATGTATGCCTTCTGTCATTGTATAACAGTAGATTCATATATTCATTATATGCTATTCATCTACTGATATAAATTGCTATATAGGCTCTTGTGTTTTAGTTAACATGTTTGTGCAAACTTATAATCTAAACAACCCACAGGAGTCCACATAGAGGTGACAAAACACAGCCTTGAGACGGCCACGACTACACGGACTCCGCAAAGGATGGAATCGTTGAGACAGCAATAATTGTGGGAAGATGAGGACGTGACCAGGGGTGAAAAATTGTGTATAAGTGTGTGCTCTTGACCTGTATTCACTGAGAAGTCTGAGGCCGTGTTAGGCATCGGACCTCTCCCACAATTGTGCAAATAAACCACTGTACTTTGACTTACCACTAGTCTCAGAGGTATTATTATTCATAATTATGAAAGGTTTTGAGTAACGAGTTTATTTTCATTTATTGACAAATCACAAACAAGAAGATCTAAACTCAATTTCTCATTGCAAGTTGGAAGAACTTTGTTTCACAGAGGAAATGACGTGGAGGCTTTGGAGAGAGTACAGAGGTTTACCAGGATGTTGCCTGGTATGGAGGGTCTTAGTTATGAGGAGAGATTGGATAAACTGGGGTTGTTCTCCCTGGAAAGACGGAGAATGAGGGGCGACCTAATAGAGGTGTATAAAATTATGAAGGACATAGATAGGGTGAACAGTGGAAACTTTTTCCCAGGTCGGAGGTGACGAACACAAGGGGTCACAGGTTCAAGGTGAGGGGGACAAGGTTCAACACAGATGTCAGGGGGACGTATTTTACACAGAGGGTGGTGGGGGACTGGAATGCACTGCCAAGCAAGGTGGTTGAGGCGGACATGCTGGAATCATTTAAGACTTACCTAGATAGCCACATGAACAGACTGGGAATAGAGGGATACAAAAGAATGGTCCAGTGGGCACATGAGCAGCGCAGGCTTGGAGGGCCGAAGGGCCTGTTCCTGTGCTGTATTGTTCTTTGTTCTTTGAAATTACTAGAATATAGAACAATCCACCATAAACGGCTATTGGGGATATAATTTAGGAGGATATGAATAGTAAACATGTAAAACGATGCTGAGAAAGGGAAGAGAAATGGAATGAGTGCATACAGTTCCAGTTGAAGGATTAGCTAGCCAGGGTATAAACACATTGGAGCAAATTGTCTCCTGTGTAGCAAATACTGTTATGGCCAATTACACAGTATAAGTTTCTTCAGCTGATTTGGAAAGCTTTTTAGCTGGATAAATTGATATTCAACACAGCAGAGGCACAAAAATACCTCACCTCAAAATATTAACATTGTGTTGATTTATAATCTGATTCGAGGACAAAACTAAGTAAACAAGAAAGATGGAAATGTCACAAGGCCTTGTTAGTGATGATGATGTGAGCTAACATATGCATACTCTCCTATTACTTGCATTAACTACAACTCATGCCTTGGGGAAGCAAACATACGGTTTTTAAATTATTTAATCCCCTAAAGGGAAAACTAGGTCACAGAGCTATAACACATCTAAAGTGCTGTCGCATCGAAAATGGCATCCCTAAATGTGCAAGGATTGTGCTCACCATGTGCAAGGACTGCAGTCTCTGAGCAGAATTTTACCTTTGCAAAATGGTTCCCATTAGAGGTGAGGGGGCAGCTTAAAATTGCGGGAGATGGTGTCAGACCCGTAATATTATTACACCAGGAAGCGATTTCAGTGGGGCTGATGGCAAGTCAAGTGGAGACTCCGCTCACAATGTCTAAATCAGAATTCCAAAGCCAACTGAGATCTAGGGAGCAACAGTCCCTCAGAATTTTGTAAGCAATGCCTGGGTGACACAGGGCTTTCTGCAGTCAGCAGCTGTTCATGAATCTTTTCCATTTAATTGCAAGGAAGGAGAAGAACAACCATTTGTTTTAGCTTGAGGCCCCATTGACAAATTAGGTTTCCTGGCGGGGGGGTCATTGGAGAAGGGCCTTAAAGGCGAGATTGAAAGAAGGACAGGGAGTTTCTGCAACCACTGGAGAATATTCCCTCTTAATGCCCAGGTAGCATGAGGATTATGTATTCCAGAGGAGATTCCTTCAGCAACAAGGCGAACCTGAGAGGAAGAGAGGAGCAGGCAAATGGAAATCAGATACCTCCTGGCTTGTGGTGGGGATGTGGCAGAAGGCATGGAGGGGGGACTGGACACAGACTGCCATGGAAACGGTGGTACCCAGTGACCAGAGTGCACCAAGAGTGGATGAGCTGCTACCAGATGTCAAATTGATAGTGCTGCCGAAGATTGCGCTTGTCCTAAGTGGCCATGCCTCATGATGGCGGAAGAGGTGAGCCCTGATTGCATTGGTGGGCAACCAATGCCAGCAGCTCTCGAGGTCACTGCCACCCTGAATTTCTATGCCTCATGGTCATTCCAGAAATCCATGTGCAAAATCTCCCAGTCAGCCGCATATCACTGAATTAAGGCAGTGACAGATGCCCTCTTCAGGAGGACCAACCTCAGGTTCAGAACTGATGCCGATAGGCTCAGAGAGCCAGAGGCTTCGGTGCATGGCTGAATTTCCCCAGGCATAACTGGCAGAGGGATTGAGGAGGCAATGTTCATATCACAAGTGCCAAGAGAGGAGCCCCCAAATGCAGAAGTCTGCCTCTCCTCCTCACTTGTCAGGCTTCCTGCTGACATGAGATGGACGATGGCCTAGTAGTGATTCCAGACACCTTGACCAACAACACCACCCATCTCCACCTGCCTCCATTGCCTTAACACTTCTCTCCTGAGCTCAAAGGACAAGAATATGGCATGCAGATCTGTATGCATCTCCATCAGCCATTGTCTTGCTAGATATGGCTCTCCATGAGAGTCACCACTCTCTCCGTGGAGGAGGCCAAACACACAACTGAGAGGGAGATTGCAGCATTGATGGCCTGGGTGGACTCCTCCACTGTCTGAACCAAGGCACAGATACTCTCTGGAGGCTCTGCCAGATCTTCTCATGCGTCTTGCTTGACTTGCAGCATCTGCTGCCTTACGGATGATCTTGAGATTAATCATCAGCCTGGGTCTCATCATGGGTCTGGCCTCCACCGTCCTCCGAATGTCATTGGCCTCAGCTGTTACTGCTTCTGACAGCTGTTCAGGCACGTTCAGGGTTGTGACCCCAATTTACTCCTGAGTCCTAAGAATGAAAACACTTCTCTGGATTGCAAGTCAAAGGAATTGCTTGAAGAAATAATCAACTTGGACACTCTGGGGTGTCTCCTAATATCACAACTGTGTACTTGTCAGTTTGCCTGTATCAGTGGCTTCATGTGATTGCATTTTCAATGTGTTGAAGCATGTAAAGAACTATCACTGTTTAACAATTGGACAAGAGCATTTCAATGATCTCACCATGCTTAATTCAACTGTGACTTTGCACAAAAGCTATATTTTTCCTCAATAATTTGTTCAGTTGCACAGAAAAAAACTCAAATTTCTTTTTTAGAGCCCTTCATTTTTTATTGTGATGAAGTGCCTCAAAAGCTATAAGTGGCTTGGGCCTCTCCGGACCCCTGAGAGGGCCTGGTTCCAGACGTGCATTGTCTGACAGAACTGCTTTTGCAGGAGATGCTGTAGCCTCCATCCATTGCCACCGAGACCATGGGGTCTCCCTCACCTGCCTGCATCTGCACAATCACACTTACTCATTGACGTACTTACTCCCAAAGGCATCTGAGGTTTGCAACTCACCCCGGCAAAATGGAGAACATTGTTGAACGACTTGCTGCACTGCAACTGGTTCTACGGATGATCGTACAGCTGCTGTCCTCCATCCAGCCTTTTTCGTTCATTGGTGGGTTTCCTACCTTCTGTCCCTGGAGAAGAGGGTCTTCTGCCTTGATTCCAAATGGTCTCATTGGCCAAATTGGTGATAGCTTCTTTTCTGAGGCTGACATGGGTACCTTGATCTCAACCATGAAAGATTTTCTATGTTTGAAGAGAGGGTGGTTGCAGATTGATGAGGATTGTTTGGTCTCAGGCACTTGATGGGTGGTCTCGGGCAGGTTTGGGGTTGTAGGCAAATGAAGGGTAGTTTCAAACTGATGAAGGGTGATGTCAGTGATGAAGGTGCTCACAGATTGCATGCTTCCTGCTGGACGCAGTTGCATTTGGTGCCTGGATGCTGGCGGCCCTTTAAACATGCAGCCAGAATCACCTCCTGTATCAGGTGATGTGGCCACTGCCTCAAGCCCTGCCCTGCTGACCATTACTTGGCTGTCTGGCCTGAGATCACTTTGTGAACACAGGCCAGAGCAGGATGGCCTTTGTCACCCACTTCCAGTTTCACCTCCATTCTGCAGCTGCAGGTAAAATTCTGGCACAGTGTGTGACAACTGACCTGTGCTTCTACACAGGAGAATTCCAGCAGAATCTCTGAAAGACAAAGTGAAAACCCTGCACTCATTATCCAGGTTCAGACTTCAAAGTACTGGAGTTCAGCAGGAACTTTCGGAAGCACGTGCCTGTGCAAACCCGTTGCCAGAATAAACAGAAATGCATTGCCATTGGTCCACACAATAAACAGATAGTCCTCAAAACACTCAGAGCTCCCTGGTGACCAAACCAAGGCAGTTACAGTTGTGTAGAGATTCTGCATCATGATAATAATGGAGTTCGGTGGCACAGGAAATAACTGTTTTGCATCCAGAAACAGTTTGTGATTTTTCAGACAGTGGAACTGGAATAACATTGTGTGAACATACAGAAATTTTCAAATTCTAACTTGTTTCCAATCATCTTTCTCCCCACAAGCTCACTGGGGAAGAAATTAGGCTCCATGGAACCTGTATCATTTTATGCGCAACATGACGTTTTAATGTTCAATAAACGATGTCTGACGCTCACATTTCTGATGGCAAATGGATGTCACCTTGTTAAAGAGATTTGCATGAATGTGCAAATAATGACTGCAGTAAGAGTTTTAACAACACCAGGTTAAAGTCCAACAGGTTTATTTGGTAGCAAATACCATTAGCTTTCGGAGCGCTGCTCCTTCATCAGATGGAGTGGAAATGTGCTCTCAAACAGGGCAGAGACACAAAATCAAGTTACAGAATACTGATTAGAATAATTTAATAGAATAAGTTACTGATTGTAACTTGATTTTGTGTCTCTGTGCCCTGTTTGAGAGCACATTTCCACTCCATCTGACGAAGGAGCAGTGCTCCGAAAGCTAATGGTATTTGCTACCAAATAAACCTGTTGGACTTTAACCTGGTGTTGTTAAAACTCTTACTGTGTTCACCCCAGTCCAACGCCGGCATCTCCACATCACAAATAATGACTACCAGCAGTCAGTTGACGTGGAATGCTGATTTGATGCCAACGCTGTCATGTTTGAATCCATGTTGCAGCCTATGCCCTGTGTTAATCTCATACAACTTGACACAATGGCACAAAGGACCTTCCACCAATGTTATTTAAAGAGATCATGAATTTAATTGCTGAATTATTTCTCCTGCCTCCTGTTATAATTTGTGTTTTGGAACTTTCCCAAAGTTTCATGAGACTGCAGGGAATGGTCTGACTGGTACTAAGGTGTATTTTTGGTGTGTTCCTAATACCAATTCCTGGGAAACTCTACTATATACCTTCCTCCAGTCTGCAAAAGAACTATTTACTACTATTCCCTTGTTCCTGTCACACAACCAACTTCATATCCATGCTGCCACTGTCCCTTTGCTCCATGAGTTTTAACTTTACTTTCAAGCCTATTATTTTTAAACGCCTTTTGGAAGTCCATCTACACCACATCAATCTCATTACCCTTATCAACCCTCTCTATTACTGCATCAAAAAATGGAATCAATATAGTTAAAACAAAATCTTCCCATTACAATCCATGCTGATGTTCCTTAATTAATTCACATTTGTCCCAGTCACTGTTACTTTTGTCACAGATTATCATTTCCCACCCCCTTTTTGAACAATGGTGTAATTGAAATTCTCCAGTCCTCTGGCACCACCCCTGTATATCTAAGACAGATAGGAAGATTATGGCCAATGGTTCTGCATTTTACCCTCTTATTTTTCTCCATATCTGCAGGTGTATCTGATCTGGTCCTAGTGACTTATAGGGTGGAATTTAATGGAGGTCATCCATGTGGGCATGATAGTGGGGGGGAGGATTGACGGGGGGGGGGGGGGGCGGTGGGGGGGGGTGCTCAGTGAATTGGATGGGAGTATTTGGTGGGGATCAGGAAAGGCCCTATGATGGAATCCTGCCACTGGCAGCAGGATGCCTATTAGGTTGATTAATGAGACATTTAAAGCAAATTATCCCTGAGCCCACAAACCTGTTAGGCTGCCAATGGTCTACTAGGGGTTCCTCATTGACAGGCACTCTATGCCCGATCAAACCTGGCATTGGAAAAAAGGGTGCATTGATAGCCACCACCTGCCCCACCCCGCTGGTGTACTGCAACCCTCTTCCTGCCCCACTGATCTATCAGCAGTGATCCAGCAATGATCCCTCAGAAGACTTTAGAGCATTACTAGCAGCAGCTATCACTCCCAGTGGCGTTGCGGGAATTAAAAACCTATTGGCTACTGGCCACCCCACTGGATCTTGAGTGTGTGTGAGGCCTGATGCTGGCAAGTTACATGCTTGATTACATTTAAATAGTGTCAGGCCTCCTGGACAACAGTGACATGGGGCTCCCACAGGTTCTCCAACGGGGACCCCAGTTTCACATCTATTTATTTATTAGTGTCACAAGTAGGCTCACACTAACGCTGCAATGAAGTTACTGTGAAAATCACCTAGTCACACATTCCGGCACCTGTTTGGGTACATTGAGGGAGAATTTAGCACGGCCAATGCACCTAACTAACACGTTTTTCGGACTGTGGGAGGAAACCGGAGCACCCGGAAGAAACTCACGCAGATACAGGGAGAATGTGCAGACTCCACACAGACAGTGACCCAAGCCGGAAATCAAACTGGGGTCCCTGGCGCTGTGAGGCAGCAGTGCTAACCACTGTGCCACCGTGCTGCCCTAACTAATTTCTGCCTGTTAACTTTTAAGTACAGCTTAAGTATTGTCTCCTCGTTTTCAAATCTTAGTTAATTCAGTGTCTCAACTACTTCCTTTTCCACTGTGACTTTGGCAGCTTCTTCCTTGGTAAAGCCAATGCAAACTATTCATTTAGTAATTCAGTTATGCCCGCTACCTTCAATCATAAATCCCCTTTTGTTCCTAATCAACTCACTCCTCCTTTTGCGAACTCTTTACTATTTATATGTAAAAAGAGATTTTAGGATTCGCTTTTATGTTAGCTATCTGTTTCTTTTCATACTTTTTTTGTTTCTCTTTATTATAGAATCATAGAATCCTACAGTGCAGAAGGAGGCCATTTGGCCCATTGAGCCTGCATCAACCACAATCCCACCCAGGCCCTATCCCTGTAACCCCATGCATTTACCCTAGCTAGTCCCCCTGACACTAAGGGGCAATTTAGCATGGTCAATCCACCTAACCCGCACATCTTTGGACTGTGGGAGGAAATCAGAGCACCCGGAGGAAACCCACGCAGACACAGGAAGAATGTACAAACTCCTCATAGACAGTGACCCAAGCTGGGAATCGAACCTGGGTCCCTGGCACTGTAAGGTAGCTGTGGTAACCACTGTGCCGCCCTAACTAATTTCTATCACCTCCCTTCCGAACTTTCTCTATTTAGCCTTGTTCTCACTTTTAGTTTACATACTATTTTCTGCTTTATCTTATTTTCTATCTCTTGTCATCCAGAGAGCTTGGGGTTTGTTTGTCCTACTTTTCCCTCTCACGGGAATATACCTCAACTATCTCTGAAACGTCTCATTGTTAAGGGAAGCCAGTTCATCCAAAACTGTTTCACCTGCCAATCATTAGTTCCAATTTATTTGGCCCAGGTTTGTTCTCACCTCATTGAAATTGGCCCTTCCCCAATTATTTTTACTCTGAATTAGGCACAGATAGGAATGGGTGAATATGCTGTCTTTTAAGGAACTATTGATAAGGCTGCAGGATAGGCATGTGCCTGTAAAAAGGAAAGATAGGAAAGGTAGGATTCGAGAGCCGTGGATAACCAGGGAAATTGAGGATCTGATTAAAATGAAAAGGGAGGCGTACGTTAAGTCCAGGCAACTAAAAACAGATGGAGCTCTGGAGGAATACAGAGAGAGTAGGAAAGATCTCAAACGGGGAGTTAGAAGGGCAAAAAGAGGTCACGAGATGTTCTTGGCAGGCAGGATTAAGGAGAATCCTAAGGCATTCTATTCATACGTTAGGAACAAAAGAGTTGTCAGGGAGAAAATCGGACCTCTCAGGGACAAAGGAGGGGAATTATGCTTAGAACCCAAGGGAATAGGGGAGATCCTAAATGAATACTTTGCATCGTATTCACGAAGGAGAGGGGCGTGTTAACCGGGAGTGTCTCGGAGGGAGGTGTTGACCCGTTAGAGAAAATCTCCATTACAAGAGAGGAAGTGTTAGGTTTTTTAGGGAACATTAAAACTGACAAAGCCCCAGGGCCTGATGGCATCTATCCTCGACTGCTCAGGGAGACGAGAGGTGAAATTGCTGGGCCTCTGACGGAAATCTTTGTCGCTTCTTTGGACACGGGTGAGGTCCCTGAGGATTGGAGGATAGCGAATGTGGTCCCGTTGTTTAAGAAGGGTAGCAGGGATAACCCAGGAAATTATAGGCCGGTGAGCTTGACGTCCGTGGTAGGGAAGTTGTTGGAGAGGATTCTTAGAGACAGGATGTATGTGCATTTAGAACGGAACAATCTCATTAGTGACAGACAGCATGGTTTTGTAAGAGGGAGGTCGTGCCTTACAAATTTGGTGGAGTTTTTTGAGGAAGTGACAAAAACGGTTGATGAAGGAAGGGCCGTGGATGTCGTCTATATGGATTTCAGTAAGGCATTTGACAAAGTCCCACATGGCAGGTTGGTTAAGAAGGTTAAGGCTCATGGGATACAAGGAGAAGTGGCTCGATGGGTGGAGAACTGGCTTGGCCATAGGAGACAGAGGGTAGTGGTCGAAGGGTCTTTTTCCGGCTGGAGGTCTGTGACCAGTGGTGTTCCGCAGGGCTCTGTACTGGGACCTCTGCTATTTGTGATATATATAAATGATTTGGAAGAAGGTGTAACTGGTGTAATCAGCAAGTTTGCGGATGACACGAAGATGGCTGGAATTGCGGATAGCGAAGAGCATTGTCGGGCAATACAGCAGGATATAGATAGGCTGGAAAATTGGGCGGAGAGGTGGCAGATGGAATTTAATCCGGATAAATGCGAAGTGATGCATTTTGGAAGAAATAATGTAGGGAGGAGTTATACAATAAATGGCAGAGTCATCAGGAGTATAGAAACACAGAGGGACCTAGGTGTGCAAGTCCACAAATCCTTGAAGGTGGCAACACAGGTGGAGAAGGTGGTGAAGAAGGCATATGGTATGCTTGCCTTTATAGGACGGGGTATAGAGTATAAAAGCTGGAGTCTGATGATGCAGCTGTATAGAACGCTGGTTAGGCCACATTTGGAGTACTGCGTCCAGTTCTGGACGCCGCACTACCAGAAGGACGTGGAGGCATTGGAGAGAGTGCAGAGAAGGTTTACCAGGATGTTGCCTGGTATGGAGGGTCTTAGCTATGAGGAGAGATTGGGTAGACTGGGGTTGTTCTCCTTGGAAAGACGGAGAATGAGGGGAGATCTAATAGAGGTATACAAGATTATGAAGGGTATAGATAGGGTGAACAGTGGGAAGCTTTTTCCCAGGTCGGAGGTGACGATCACGAGGGGTCACGGGCTCAAGCTGAGAGGGGCGAAGTATAACTCAGACATCAGAGGGACGTTTTTTACACAGAGGGTGGTGGGGGCCTGGAATGCGCTGCCAAGTAGGGTGGTGGAGGCAGGCACGCTGACATCGTTTAAGACTTACCTGGATAGTCACATGAGCAGCCTGGGAATGGAGGGATACAAACGATTGGTCTAGTTGGACCAAGGAGCGGCACAGGCTTGGAGGGCCGAAGGGCCCGTTTCCTGTGCTGTACTGTTCTTTGTTCTTTGTTCTTTGAATTTCTCCTTGTCCTTTTCAGTAGCTAACCTAAAACTTCCGAAACTATGATCACTGTCACCCAACTGACACTTAATTCACTTGGTCCACCTCATTGACAGAACTGGATCCAACAATGTCTTCTTTCTCATTGGACCAGAAGAATACTGATCAAGAAAATTCTCCTGAAGGCACTTCAGAAACTCTTCCCCCTCTCTGTCCTTTATACTATTACTATCTTAGTCTATATTAGGATAATTGAAGTCCCCCGTTATAACAGCTATATAGCATTGTATCGCTGTGTACTTTCCTTTCTCTATATCTTTCCCACTAGTCGGTGACCCATAGAACACATCCGGTAGTGTAATGATGCCTCTGTTGTTTCTTGGGTTAAAAGATTCTGCCCTTGAGCGCTCCAGGACATCCTCCCTCTTCAGTATTCTAATATTCTCCTTAGTCAATACTACAACCACTCCAGTTTTCTTTCCTTCCCTTTCTTTCCTCAATACATTTCAACCTGCAATATTTAGCACCCAGTCTTGCACTTATTTAAGCCTAGGTAGAACCATGACAGCATATTCACCCATTCCTATCTGTGCCTATAGTTAACCAACCTTATTTACCACACTTCATGCATGTACAAATACTCAGTGAATTTAATTTAGACCCAATTGCATCCCTTCTTTCTCTGATCCCACTTAATAACTTATTATTTCTTACTCCAAATGCCACTTGTCTCTCCCAATTCTTTTCGCATCTTGTTTTTCCTCTGTTATATTCTGATTCCTTGATGAAGTAGCTGAAGATGGTTGGGCTCATGTCACTCCCCTGAGGAGCAGTGTGACTGCGATGATTGACCAACAACCGCAATCATCTTCCTTTGTGCCAGGTATGACTCCAACCACCGGAAGGTTTTCCCCATGATTTCCATTGTCTTTAGTTTTGCTATGGCTCCTTGATGCCACATGTTGTCACATGCTGCCTTGATGTCAAAGGCACTCATTCTCATCTCACCTCCTGAGTTCTGTACTGAGGTCAGGAGCTGAGTGACTCTGGCAGAACCAAAACTGAGCATCAGTGACTGGATTATTGCTGAGCAAGTGATACTTTATAGCACTGTCGATGACTCCTTCCATCACATTGCTGATGATTGAGAGTAGACTGATAGGGCAGGGATTGGCCAGGTTAGATTTCTCCTGCTTTTTGTGGACAAGACATAGCTGGGCTTTTTTCCACATTGCTGGATTGATGCCAGAGCTTCAATCTGCTCATTGGTTGTGGAATTGCTTAGCTCCAACTATCACATGCTGCTACTGCTGTTTGGCATGCCAGCAGTCCTGTGTTGTAGCTTCATCAGGTTGACACCTTATTTTTAAGTGTGCCTGGTGCTGTTCTTGGCATGCACTTTTCATTGAGCCAGAGTTGATCCCCCAGCTTGGTTGTAATGGTAGAGCAGGAAATATGCCAGGCCATGTGGTTAAAGATTGTGGCTGTATGAAATTCTGCTGCTGCTGATGACCAACAGCACCTTATTGATGCCCAGCTTTGATTTGCGACAGATCAGGCAATTTGAACATGCTCTTTTCTCTAGAAAAGAGAAGGTTGATGAGTGATCTGATGGAGACCTTTAAGATCATCAAGACTTTGATAGGGCAGGCATATATAAGTTGCAGATGAAAACAGAAATAAGAACAATAAATATGTAGTATTCACTTACAAATCTAATAAATAATTCAGGAGAAACTGCTTTACCCAGAAAATTGGTTAGAATGTGGAACCTACAACCATAAGGAATAGAGTAGTTGAGGCAACTGGCATTGGTGATTCAAGCTGAATCTAGGTATAAACACATCAGGGAGAAAGGAATAGAAGAATATGTTGATTAAGTTAAATTTGGAAGGGTAGAAGGAAGCATCAACACCAACAAGGATGAGCGACCAGTTTTCATGATGTAAATACAATGTAATAATCCTACATAAAATGTTAATAACTTGATACTTTCATCAATAATAAATTCATTTTTAATGTTTTTGTTATTTTAGAATGCTCATAAACTGTGGCAATTCTGAAGAATAGGATGTTTTGCTATTTTGGATATCTACTGTAAGCATCATCCTAAAATGGAACAGTGTACCAATCACAAACCTTTAAGCACAAAATAAGTTTACACAAAATAGAACAGAATGGAAAAGCTTAAGTGATAACAGGTCTCAATAATGTAAATCAGCACAAACTCTGGACAAACTTAAGTATTTTTTCTCGCTGTTGGATTGAGGTTACATTTGATAAATAAAAAAATAAGAGTTACAATAAATATTGCACCTGAGTGATAGGTCTGATGTCAAAAGAAAAAAGGTGCAGAAACTTAATACCACACAAAAGAAACAGCAATACGTTGATGTTTTCAATGGTATTGCTGCATTGTGAAGATACTAGGAACACATTTCCAGTTTGTAAGTCTGGTGTCAAACAGCGCAGGAAGTGCCATGTCAATGTAACATTAGATAGTTTTCTAACAGAAGGCTACAGGGAAACATTAGCACAGTCACTTTCCAATGTTTATAAAAGTTTTCTAACAGCACTATTGTCCAAAGGCTGCGAGGTGCACAATGCCAAAGTCTTGCTTTCAGGATTGAAGCTGGGAACTTGGCTCAGATTCAAAAGGTTTTGTGCTACAATTAAACCTTTTAAAGGGCCACTGTTATTAAAAACGTCTGGCTTGTAACACCTCTTCTTTTGCTTTGGCAATCAAACTAAATGTAATTGGCAATCTAACTGAATATAGTAGCGATTCAAAATGAACCAGAAACCAGAAGCTTAGCAACAAGTGATACCAAGCCACCAGGATTGTCCTGATTCCCTAGGAATTAAATGTTGATCTCCTGGACGCTGCTGCCAACAATCCAGGAGAAAATAAGCATATGGTGCATTAAAAAATGTGCCTTCTCACGTTCCTTGAACAGTTTCATTTATGATTCTTAAAGATATTGGATAAAGTAGAAAAGGAAGTTTGGGTTGGAGCAGCAGGTGGAAATGGACAAGTGCTGCAAAAAATCGGTAGTTTAAAATTCAGCACTCCCAGGGTACTATCCAGTTGTGGTCAAGGAATTCTTCTTGGGGTAGCCAGTACTGGAGGCCTCCAAAACTAGATATTAGATACTTTTGCGATGCCTGTTGGTAACATCATGTCCGAGGGTGATGTCATCATGTACATGGTGACCTCATCCCATTTGGAGATTCTGCACTATTGCCGAGGCTGGGGGACTGGGGAGGGGGTGGCGGGGGGGGGGGGGGGGGGGGGGGGTGGTTGGGGTGCAATATGAGAAAAGTGTCAAATCCAATTTGGCTACTGTGTCTCAGAATCATCAAGACTGCTGCAGATCAGGAAAGGAATGAGCAGAGTTCTCTGCTGTTGGAGTGGTCTATGGGTCAAAATACTGAGTGTGAAGCCATCTGATATCAATCAGCAGCCAGATCAGATTGTTTACAGGAAGCTGGCATGATCTCAGTGGGCCCAATGGTCTCCTTCTGTGCCATATGTGACTCTATCTCCAGTTCAAAACCTGATGTCCGGGTATGCTACTTCCCTATTTCTTGTAAAACAGATTTTAAAACCTTCCACTGGTGGAAGTCATGGAGAAGAACTTGCTGCCCGATTCCCACTATCACCATTTTAACGGTACCCTTATAATAGTCAGATGCCTAAAGCAATTTAGGAATTTATATTGAACTCCTATGATACCATTTAATTATTCAACTGGGCACAGCCTCCAGTAGACACTTCAACCAGTGTCAGCGGCTCAACAGTAAAAACTGGGCCGCTACCACATTATATAGTCATGGAGTAATTTATGGCACAAAAGGAGGCCATTCAGATACCTTCTACATCCTAGCATTCCCAAGAATGGAACATCCCTCAAACATTTCAAAGCCCCAAGGCCCAGAGCCTTTGACTTTCTCAGTGTTTGTTTTCCGCTGTCAGACCCTTAATTCTATGTTAATGGGGATTGATCTTCAAACTGGACTGGGCCCCCGCTGGCCAGCCAGTGTGCAAAGAAAAATATGAACATACAATTTCAGAGCAGGAATTGGCCCTTTGAGCCTCCGCTGCCATTCAATAAGATCATTTGATTTGATTTGATTTATTATTGTCACATGTACTAACATACAGTGAAAAGTATTGTTTCTTGCGCGCTATGCAGACAAAACATACCGTTCATAGAGAAGGAAACGAGAGAGTGCAGAATGTAGTATTGCAATCATAGCTAGGGTGTAGAGAAAGATCAACTTAATGCAAGGTAAGTCCATTCAAAAGTCTGACAGCAGCAGGGAAGAAGCTGTTCTTGAGTCAGCTGTTATGTGACCTCAGATTTTTGTATCTTTTTCCAGAAGGAAGAAGGTGGAAGAGAGAATGTCCGGAGTGCGTGGGGTCCTTAATTATGCTGGCTGCTTTGCCGAGGCAGCGGGAAGTGTAGACAGAGTCAATGGATGGGAGGCTGGTTTGCGTGATGGATTGGGCTACATTCACGACCTTTTGTAGTTTCTTGCGGTCTTGGGCAGAGCAGGAGTCATGCCAAGCTATGATACAACCAGAAAGAATGCTTTCTATGGTGCAATCTGTAAAAGTTGGTGAGAGTCGTAGCTGACATACCAAATTTCCTTAGTCTTCTGAGAAAGTAGAGGCTTTGGTGGGCTTTCTTAACTATAGGGTCGGCATGAGGGGACCAGGACAGGTTGTTGATGATCTGGACACCTAAAAACTTGAAGCTCTCGACCCTTTCTACTTTGTCCCCATTGATGTAGACAGGGGCATGTTCTCCACTACGCTTCCTGAAGTCGATGACAATCTCCTTCGTTTTGCAGACATTGAGGGAGAGATTATTGTTGTCGCACCAGTTCACCAAATTCTCTATCTCATTCCTGTACTCTGTCTTGTCACTGTTTGAGATCTGACCCACTACAGTGGTGTCATCAGCAAATGGCTGATCTGATTGTCTCAACTCCACATTTGCACCTGCCCCAGCTAACCTTACACTACTTTGCTTATCAAAAATCAATCTAATTCTGCCTTAAAAATATTCAAGGACTCTGCTTTCACCACCCTTTGAGGAAGAGCATTCCAAAAACTAACAACCCTCTGAGAGATAAGATTTCTCCTCATTTGTCTTAGTTGGGCCGCCACTTGTTTTTAAACAGTGACTCCTAGTATTTGATTCTCCCACAAGATTCTTCTTTCAACATTCACCCTGTTAAACCCCTCAGGATCTTCTATATTTCAATCAAGTTGCCCCTTACTCTTTTAAATGCCAGTGGAACAGGCCTAGCCTGTTCACCACGAGGAAATGTAGATATCATCTTAAAAAAAACTTTAAGTATCGCATGTCCCTTCTGTCCATTTATTGAATGACAGGCTAGCTACCTGAGCCTTGTTAGAACTTTAAAAACAAAGTAGAATGTCACACCACTTTTCTTGCTAGATCTCTCCCTTCATTACTGGGCTACAGTTTCATATGCACTGGACATCCTCAGGTAAGTTGTCAATCATTCATGAGTGAAGGCTATTCAACTGCAGAAAGTATCACAGCCACCCCTCATCCAAGCCTCAACAGTCCTCCCTTAGTGATCACGAACAGGAATCCTGGTTAACCTCCACACCCGACCTTCCACAGCCCAAGGTGTTGTCACCAATTGTAGTTCCATCTGTCCCAACTGAAATCAGCTAACAGATCAGGATTCAAAACTGGGATCTTCGTGATTGCTGTGACTCGGAGCATGGTGGGTGATGCATGAACAGTGATAGCAAAAACAAATACACTGTCACCCTTTTAAACATTTATTTTGGAGCATAAATACTGTTTATGGTAGTAAGTCTTTTCAGTTCTCACATCCAAGTCTAATTTCATTTGTCTGGAGTTTTTTAACACAACCTAATCAAGTATAATGGACGCTGAAAAATTCAGTAGATCACACCATGCTTAAATAATCACACTCACATAATCTTCTGTATCCCTCCAACTCGAAGAATGTGATGGATATCATCCTGCGATGTGTTTGTATAATCGGTCTTTATTATGTGCTACTTTAATAGCCTATAAGACCATCTTTATGCATCTGTCACTTCAAATCCTTGAGTCTGATTCCACTATTGGTAAATTAACACAGGATCAACCCGAATTGAGGCTGTAGCTGAGTGTGAATGTCATGTACTCCGGTTCACTGGTCCAGAGGCTTGAGTACAAAATCTCTGCTGACAATCCGTGGCTTCTTGGAGGTGCTTTCATTTCGATGAAATGTTAAACCAGGATCCCAAGACGTTATTTTGAAGGGGAGAAGGGGAGTTCTCCCTAATATCCTGGCTGGGAAGTATCTCTCAACATTATTAAAACAGATTATCTGATAATTTTCACATCTGTTTGTGGGACCCTAACGTGCGAATTGCCTGCTGGATTTCCCACATTACACACTTTTAAAAAAACTACATTGACTGTAAAGCACCATGGGACATCCTGAGGTAATGTAAAATGCTATATAAATGCAAACCTTCAGATAGATTATACAGACCTTGACAGCAAAATTAATTAAAGGGTGAACTCACTCTTTTTTAAATTCCCTGGTCTCATTAGACCATAAACTAATTTCAAGCCACAAGGCAGTTCCCAGAGCTTTTCCAATGTTGCCATCAAATAGTCAACCATAAAGAAGCATGGTTCCCCACAGCTACCGGTATCCTCATTTTGTCATGTTATTCAGTTGCATTTCAACATATTGGGCCAACATGTGAGGCACTTTTATTCGCAAGGATCACAGT